>NC_048305.1:64025587-64194367 GCF_013100865.1 Trachemys scripta elegans
AAGGGGGCTGGGGGGTTGGATGGGGTGGATGGTTCGGGGGGGCAGTCAGGGGCAGGGAGAAGGGGGGGGTTAGATGGGTCAGGGGTTGGGGGGGCAGTCAGGGGACAGGCAGCGGTTGGATAGGCATGGGAGTCCCGGGGATTTGTCAGGGGACAGGTAGGGGGTGGGGTCCTAGGGGGGAAGTTGGGATGGTCTCAGGAGGGGGCAGTTGGGGACAAGGAGAAGGGAGGCTTAGATAGGGGGTGGGGTCCTGGGGGGCAGTTAGGGGCAGGGGTCCCAGAAGGGGGTGATCAGGGGACAGGGAGCAGGGGGGTGGATGGGTTGGGGTTTCTGTGGGGGGCAGTCGGAGGGGGTGGATGGTGGCAGGGTGGGGCTACCCTCCCTCCCTGTGGAGTGTCCTATTTTTTGAATGTTAAAATATGGTATCCCTACCCTTCAGATTGCAGCTCTCTATTCATAGCAGGCTGCAGCATGAGGTCTCAACTACTTCACTCCCTCCCCCACTTTCCTGTTGGTAGTGGCCAAGGGAATGCTGGGAAATGTAGTTCTTTCCCTGCTCCAGGGCTGGCTCTATAGGCAGGGAGATAACCAAGGAACTACAGTTCCCAGGGCCCCCTGTTGGTTCTCAGCTCTCATGCTGGATCCCTGCCGCCCCTGCAAATGGGCTGCCCCAAGCACATGCTTGCTTTGCTGGTGCCTAGAGCCACCCCTGGTCATTACAGTTCGAGGCACTGTCCATGACCCTCCGGTAGCAAAACACATGGATGGCTATAAACAGGTACACAGAAGTTTTTACATTAATTGTCTTTAACAAAACAGAAAGATAAATCTCCATAAAACATGAGAGCTCTTTGCAGACACATATTTGCTTCAGACACGCACACACACACGGATCCTGTGACTACAGGTTTCGGGGTCTTCACCTAGTACTGGTGAAGCAAAACATAGGGCTTGTCTTATCTTTCTCAACCCTGTTGTATTAATTTAGATGGAATACCGTATATACTTATTCATAAGCCGAATATTTTTGGTAAAAAAGTGACGCATCAAAGAGCGGGGGTCGGCTTATAAATGGGTCTACACCAAAATTTGATGATTTTAAACACTATGGAATCTTGAATTGAATATCTAATACACTGTCATTTTGTTTACCTGGAGCGTCTGCAGGTATGGAGCCCCTCAGCTCCCTGAGGCCGTGGGTCACCGTTCCCAGCCAATGGGAGCTGCGGGAAGTGGTGCCACTTCCCACAGCTCCCATTGGCTGGGAATGGCGAACCACGGCCACAGGGAGCTGAGGGACTCCATGCCTGCAGACGCCCCAAGTAAAGAAAACGTCCCAACCCGCCAGTGGCTTACCCTGACGGCTGGGAGCCAAAGTTTGCCAACCCCTGAAATATAGGGTCAGCTTATGAAAGGGTCATACAGTTTTTGCTATTTTTACCTAACCATCTTGGGGGGGTCGGCTTATAAATGAACGGGCTAATGAACAAGTATATACAGTATATAGGCTAAAGGTGTTAACATAACCCAGTCACTGTTTAACATTAAATAATGTAAAACAAGCTTTGGGGTTTGGTATAAGTGTGGGTGGGGGGAGGAGTCTCAGCTTGCTTAATACTATGGCAAATGCACTGTTAAAATCCTTTTAACCTTTTATTAAAGACACAGAAAAGGAAAATGGTTCAAGCATTAGAAATGTAAAGTATTAAATCAGGCTTTCTGGTATTAGGTGAGATGGACTGGAGTGGTTGTGTTGCTGTTGTTACAGTTCAATCCCATTTGGTCTCAGATTGTGGTTGAGATTCAGCTGGCACTAGTAGAGGGTTCCTCTGGAATGTCACCTGGTGTGACGGGTTGGATCACAGAAACCCCCTTGGGAGCTGCCACCCGATGTGCAAAAGACTACCTCTGCTCCTGTTTTCCCTGCCAGCTCAGGACTCCAGCACCCTGTTTTGCTAAGCCAGACACTCCCGTCTGCTGCAGCACAGACCCAGGGTCTGAATCACTTGTCCCAAAGCTGCAAGTTTACCTGAAAACAGCTCACAGAAGTGTGCGTGTCTCTAGCACTCAGATGCCCAACTCCCAATGGGGTCTAAACCCAGATAAATCCGTTTTACCCTGCATAAAGCTTATGCAGGGCAAACCCAGAAATTGTTCGCCCTCTATAACACTGATAGAGAAATATGCACAGTTGTTTGCTCCCCCAGGTATTAATACATACTCTGAGTAAATTACTAAATAAAAAGTGATTTTATTAAATACAGAAAATAGGATTTAAGTGGTTCCAAGTAGTAACAGACAGAACAAAGTAAGTCACCAAGCAAAATAAAATAAAATGTGCAAATCTATGTCTAATCAAACTAAATACAGATAAGTTCCTCACCAGTTCCAGAATGCTCCCTTTTACAGGCTAATCTCCTTTTAGCCTGGGTCTAGCAATCACTCACAACCCCTGTAGTTACTGTCCTTTGTTTCAGTTTCCTTCGGGTATCCTGGGGGGGTGGAGAGGCTCCTTCTTTAGCCAGCTGAAGACAAAATGGAGGGGTCTCCCACAGGTTTAAATAGACTCTCTCTTGTGGGTGGAGACCTCCCTCCTATGCAAAGTCCAGCTCCAAGATGGAGTTCTGGAGTCACCTGGGCAAGTCACATGTCCCTGCATGACTCAGTCTTTACAGGCTGAAGCCACTGTCCACATGGTATCTTGCATGTCTCCAGGAAGACTTCTTATGTGGATTGGAGCATTCCAAGATGCATTGTTCCCCAAGTGTTTCCTGATCAGGTACTTAACCTGGTGAATTCCTTCCTAAAGAAGCTGACTAAATGTCCCACAAAACTTACTTAGAAACAAGCCAACATACAGCCCATATTCTTAACCTCAAGTAGAAAATGATATACATGTACAAATAGGATGAATGGATATAGTAGACCATAACCTTTACGGAGATATATTACATGGCACAGGCAGCACAAAACATATTCCAGTTATGTCATACATACATTTATAAGCACCCCACCCCCATAAAACCTTATGGGATACACTGTCACACCTGGGTGCCTGGCTTTGGCCCAGTCTGGTCAGGACATCTCTTAGGATTAAGCTAAAGAAGCTCTGGGGTCCTAGGAGAAAGCAGGGTAACAGCCACAAAGATAAATGTTGCTCCAGTAGCCTCTGTCTGGTCTGCCATATTCCCCTCACCCCAAAGTCCTTCCTTTAAGGACCCAAAAAGGGAGTCGGTGGAATAGCCCATTCTCTCGTTATTTTGTCCACCACTTAGGCCTTATAACTAGGGCCCTACCAAATGCACAGTTCACTTTGGTCAATTCCATGGCCACAGTAGTGTGTATTTGGTTGTTGTGGGGATAACCAAAAAACAGCTAAAACTGTCTGGGCTAACTCAGTGTGTGGCAATAAATGGCTTCTTTTAAGGTTTACAGCTCTCTGTGTCTCGAGTGATTTCTTCCTAAAACTGTTGCCCCCAAGGATATAACACACAGGGTCTTAAAACTGGTGAATTTCACAGTGTTGTAACCATGGGGGTCCTGATCCAAAAGGTGATGGTGGGGGGGATGGGTGTCCTAAAGCTGTTGTAGGGGGGTTGGAGGATTGCCATACTCACTTCTGTGTTGCCTTCAGAGCTGGGCTCTGAAGGCAATAGCTGTGGAGTTTCCTGCAGCTGGAAGAGGCTCCCGGAGGCAGGGCCGGCCCCAGCATTTTTGCCGCCCCAAGCGGCCAAAAAAAAAAAAAAAAAAAAGATTGGCGGCAGCTCTACCGCCTCAGTTTCATTCTTTGGCGGCAATTCAGTGGCAGGTCCTTCCCTCCGAGAGGGACTGAGGGACCCGCCACCGAATTCCGGGATGTGCTGTCCCTTTCCATTGGCCGCCCCAATCACCTGCTTGCTGCGCTGGTGCCAGCCCTGCCCAGAGGTGGAGATAGGTCCAATCTCCCCAGTGCTGCTGGGAGTGCCCCAACTGGGGGCTCCTAGCTGCTAGTCAGGACCAGTGGTGGGTTAATGCATGGGCCCATGGGGTCCATGCCCAGGGTCCCTGGACAATTTGAAAAATTGGCACCCCAGCCCTGGCAGGAGCCATGGGGGGGGGAGGGGCAGTAGTCCGGAGCTCAGCTCCGGGGCTGCTGCAGCGCACAAGTGAGGGTGTACCCCCTTACTTCTGCGCTACCTGTGGAGGTGGGTCTGATCTCTCCCCCTAACAGCCATTCAGAGGAAGGACAAGTCCTGTCCCTCCCGAGCCCGGCTGATTTTGGGAGATCAGATTTCATGGGGCAGGGCTTGGTAGGGCCCTACTTATAGCTGACACACCAATTTTGCTTCATTGATGTCTGAACCCACATTTTCTGGTTCATCAAGCATGCGTTTAAACACAATCCCTGAGTTATATCAGTAAGCCATATTGTTTGGACTACTTTAGTCTTTCTGGTTCCCTTTTGTATTTTTTCCCTATCAACATTTGTTATCTTGGTCAGTGATTCTCAGCCAGGGGTCTGGGGCCTCCGTGGGGGGGGGGGGGGAAGGCTGTGAGCAGGTTTCAGGGAGTTCTCCAAGCAGGGCTAGTGTTAGACTTGCTGGGGCCTTAGAAAGCCAAAGCCCCACCACATGGGGCTGAAGCCGGGGGCCCTGAGCCCAGCTGTCTAGGGCTGAAGCCAAAGCCTGAGCAGCTTAGCTTTAAGGGGGCCCTTGTGACATGGGGTCCCCAACAATTGCCCTGCTTGCTACCCCCTAATGCTAGCCCTGGCTTTTATATGCAGAAAACTAGTAGTTTTGGCACAGGTGTGTGTGCCACCTAATATACTTGGCTCCCACTGAGCCCGCCCATTACAACAGCCTGGGCTTTCTCACCTTCTCCTTGCTGTGCCAGGCCCTCAAGCCTTCTCTGGCATACACAGGTAAGGCCACACCCAACTGCAAACAGAGACTGAAATCAGCTCTATATGGGAGGATTCAGCTCGGGGATTACCCAGCACTCATGTGCACACCTCCTTTGGAGTGTAAGCCCAAAATAATATTGTCTTGAACTGTATAGAGAGATCTGTGCAGCACAAGCTCATAAAAATCACACCCCACACACCCCGCTCAATGCACAGCTTTTTGCCCCTCCCCTATGAATTGCACAAACTGGATTCTGAAATAAACAAAAAAAGAAGTTTAATAACTACAAAAGGTAAATTTTAAGTGATTACAAGGGATAGCAAACAGATCAAAGCAGATTACTGAGCAAATAAAATACACAAGCCATGCTTGTTACATTAAAGAAATTGGCTACAAATTTCTCATCCTAAATGTTCTTTTATGCAGGTTGCAGAGTTTCCTGAAGGTAAACTACACCACTTGCAGCTTAAATCTCCAGGTATACCCATCACAGGCTGACCTTTCTCAGTCTGGGTCCCAGTCCTTCTCCCCAGATCAGTCTTAAGTATTTCTAGCAGTCATCCTAGGCTGGGATTCAGTGAAGAACCAGTGACAATGGCAATTGCGACAAATTACAACATGGTTTTACCAAAGGCAGATCATGCCAAACCAATCTGATCTCCTTCTTTGAGAAAGTAACAGACTTATTAAATAAGGGAAATGCGGTGGACCTAATATACCTCGATTTCAGTAAAGCGTTTGATACGGTACCGCACGAGGAATTATTGGTTAAATTGGAAAAGATGGGGATCGATATGAAAATCCAGAGGTGGATAAGGAACTGATTAAAGGGGAGACTGCAGCGGGTCATACTGAAAGGTGAACTGTCAGGTTGGAGGGAGGTCACCAGTGGAGTTCCTCAAGGTTTGGTTTTGGGTCCCATTTTATTTAATCTATGTATTACTGACCTCGGAATAAAATGTAGGAGTGGGCTGATAAAGTTTGCGGATGACACAAAGTTGGGAGGAATTGCCAATTCGGAGAAGGATCGGGATATTCTGCAGGGAGACTTGGATGACCTTGTAAATTGGAGTAATAGAAATAGGATGAAATTTAATAGTGAAAAGTGTAAGGTGATGCATTTAGGGATGACTAACAAGACTTTTAGTTACAAGCTGGGGACGCATCGGTTGGAAGTAACGGAGGAGGAGAAAGACCTCGGAGTCCTGGTTGACCGCAGGATGACTATGAGTCGGCAATGTGACATGGCCGTGAAAAAAGCCAATGCGGTCTTGGGATGCATTAGGCGAGGTATATCTAGTAGAGATAAGGAGGTGCTGCTTCCGTTATACGAGGCACTGGTGAGACCTCATTTGGAGTACTGTGTGCAGTTCTGGTCTCCCATGTTTAAAAAGGATGAACTCAAACTGGAACGGGTACAGAGAAGGGCCACTAGGATGATCAGAGGAATGGAAAACCTGTCGTATGAAAGGAGACTCGAGGAGCTCGGTTTGTTTACCCTAACCAAAAGAAGGCTGAGGGGGGATATGATTGCTCTCTTTAAATATATCAGAGGGATAAATACCAGGGAGGGAGAGGAATTATTTCAGCTCAGTACTAATGTGGACATGAGAACGAATGGATATAAACTGGCTGTGGGGAAGTTTAGGCTTGAAACTAGACGAAGGTTTCTAACCATCAGAGGGGTGAAATTTTGGAACAGCCTTCCGAGGGAAACAGTGGGGGCGAAAGACCTCTCTGGCTTTAAGATTAAGCTAGATAAGTTTATGGAGGGAATGGTTTGATGGGATAACGTGATTTTAGTCAAATCAACAGCGTGCCATCACTGGTAAATAGTATCAATGGTCAATGAGGGTCTGTCTGGAGAATCTTGCCTACATGCTCGGGGTTCTACTGATCGCCATATTTGGGGTCGGGAAGGAATTTTCCTCCAGGGTAGATTGGCAGAGGCCCTGGAGGTTTTTCGCCTTCCTCCGCAGCATGGGGTGGGGGTCGCTAGCCGGAGGATTCTCTGCGACTTGAAGTCTTGAAATCACAGGATTTGGGGACTTCAACAGCTGTGTCAAAGGAAAGGGATGGGTCAGCTTTTGTGGCCTGCATCATGCGGGAGGTCCGACTAGATGATCATAATGGTCCCTTCTGACCTTAAAGTCTATGACCCTGATTAACTCACTCATCAGCCTTAAATAGAATTTACATATGGCAGGAATCTTTTGATTACCAGTCTGACCCCCTCTTAATTGAAAAACACTGAAATCCCAAGATGGGAGTCTAGTACCAAGTAACACGATCACCTGACCCTGTAGTGTCAAAGCAGCAACTCAGGAAGCTTCTCAGGAAGGTGGGAGATTAATATCTTCAAAGTCTTATTGTTCTTCCTAATGGCCTATTCACACTGATTGCCTACTGTCTGGTGGGCGTTTCCCAGATGCAAATACTTTTGCAACTGAAACAGAGATTATATTCCTAATTTCAGACACAGCAAAGATACATGCATACAAATAGGATAATCATATTTGGTTAAATCAGAATCTTTCCAAGGATATCTCACAAGACCCATCTTGCATCAAATATAACTTAGTTATGTGATATTCATATCATAAGCATATTTCTATGAAGAACATGGGGTGTAGCGTCACAGTGGGCCATGGAGTTTTTATAGCCTATTGTAGTGGGCCTCAGAAAGAAAAAGGTTGAGAACCCCTGATCTAAGTTATTTTTACTCACTTTTTATAGTTAATTTGTTAGCTCAATTATCACAACAGGCCCTATCTAGTTGCAGGCATCAGCCATCTGGGATACTTACTAACACAGCAATTAGGAGACAGAATGTGTCCCATTCTCTCTCTGGGATGATAAGCAGGGTTTTTGAATTAGAACAGATTAGAACTGGAAGTTGTAGCTGAGCCTTCAAGTGATGGATAATCTTTCAGGCAAACTGCTTCTATGGCCTCTCATGGGAGTTAGGTCAATAGTGCAGTGTGGAGCAGTCACTCCCCAGACTAGGGAAAGCCCTATCTCCACAAGGTCTGATTGATCGGGGAGGAGCCAGCCCAGATCATCAGCTGGGTAGAGGACTGAAAAGAAATCCTACACCTGACTTCCTGCTGCTGATTTTCCTGTCACTAGAAGAGGGGAATATCACTGCAAGTCCTGAGCTCTAGCCAAGTAGAGAAAGGGGGCAGACCAGCTGATGCTCATTGGAAGAGAGGCATGTAACTTCAGATCAGGAATCTGGAGATCTGGTAGACAGAGCTGTGGATGGGGAGAGAGGGGGAGAGAGAGAGAGAGAACAGGAAAGTCTGTCTCAATTCCCTGTTCTAAGCACTCATGGGAAGAAGGGATTCCGTGGGCAGCAGTGGAGGACACATGAAGGCACTGGTGGCTACTGCAGAGTCTGAGTTTGGCACTGGGGTGCAGGCCCAGAGAGCAACCTGATTTCCCCCCTCTGAGTCTGCCCCATGCTGAATGTGAGGCTCACCAAAAGCAAAGCTAATCTCCACCCAGCTGCTATGGAGGCAGATGTGCTGGTGGGAGTCTGGAGAAGGGGATGTGGCCAGTCCAGGCTACACTGTAACACCAAACCACCTCCAAGTACTGCAGATAGGAGAAGAACAGCCCAAACATCCCTCACTTTGCGGGATGCTGAGGTGACAGGAAGAGGACATTGTGGCAGAGCCCAGTGGTGAGCAGGATCCCCTTTCACTTAAACTGGTTCTACAGCTTCCCACAGGAGTTACATCAGTAGTGCTGCACAAATGAAGGTGCTGATAACCATCAAGTGGCCCCTACTCTTCTTACTGGACTGGAGAGAGCTGCTGAGAACCAGGCTGTCAATACAGGTAAACTAGTTGTAGACTTATTTGTACAGTTGGCTGTCTGGGAGCCTAATAATACATACCTCTCTCTTCTGCACTTAGGTGGTAGAGCATATCTGGGTGGGGTGTGGCTGCAGCACTTGCTGTTGAGTGGATGTCAGCTATTGGTCAGCTTTGACCAGGGAATAAGAAGCCCATTTTTACAGCTTCAGTTTTCTGTTTTCTCATTGCAAAGTCGGGATGTCACCATTATTGTTTGGTGCCATCTGCTGTTGGATATTGGAGATTTTGTTCCTCTCCCTCAATTGTGGCCCTTTTTTGCTACTGAAAACTTGTTTATAGTTCTGAAAACAGCCATAATTGTAACAACACTGGGCTTGGAATCATGTTAAAGTTACTTACAAAGTACACAAATCAGATGCAAAGCTTATGTCTAGGTCCCCAAAGATATGCTTGCACTATGTTTTCATGTGTCTCTGGCCATCTTTTGTGTGGGTGCTGTGCTGTCTCTTCACCTATCAGTGGCCTGCATCCACCCCTGCTGCTGTGAGGCTCTGAACATGCCAACAGGATTAGGTCCCGCTAGACAGATAACCATTTCCCTGACGAGTTTGAAAATCCCACTTCAGCACCTCCACAGCTTCAGCTTCAGCCAAGGCTCTTAGTTATTTGTTAGCTGGGAGGGAACTTTGTGAATGCCAACCAACAGAAACTTAGGCAGCTAGGGGATTTAGGTGCCTTGGGGGTAGGTGGTAGGCAGCAGCTGAACAGTAGTTTTGAAAAGGTCAGTGGTGCCTAAACGGTGGACTTAGCTGCCTACATATCTGTGGGGATCTGGTCATAAGCTTTGTTCCTGATTTGTATGCTTTTTAAGTAACTCTAACATGGAAATACAGTACAAGCATAAGTAGGAGAAAGTGATGAAGAGGGTTTCAACTGCTAGGGCATAGGCTACGTAAGTGGCTGACCTGGCTCAGTTTCCTAATGCCAGTAGGGGATTCACAGTTGTGCATCCTGAGTGGATGGAGACATCTTTCTTTAGCCTATCAACCAGGTGGACCAGGTCAGGCACTTAAGCACCTAAACTCCTTTTCTCTCCTTTCCTGGCCCCTCCCTAGAGCATTTCACTCCTGGCTGGCTTTGGCAGCTCGACACGCAGCTTGCTGGCTTTTGAATGTCCAGTCACCTAACTCTCCCCATGTGTTGTGTTGAGATCCTGGGGCTGAAGATTCCACTAGGTGCAGGCCAGCTAGGGTACCTGTACACTGCAGCTAGGAGCGAGTTTCCCAGCCTGGATAGACAGACTCACACTAGCAGGCAGTGTTTTCCCCAGGAATTAAAATGGTGTGTGTGTAAGAATTTACATGGTGGGGCTGAGGTCCAATGGGGGGTGAGACCATGAGGGTGAAGGTGGGATGTACGGCACCATAGTAAAAACTGAAAAAAGTGTTTCACAACCATTTTATTAGATTTAAATCATGGTTTCAAATCATCATACACATTAAAATTGGCTACTCAAGCATTTTATGAAGCATTACATCTACTCCTTCTTTGGTTTCTTACTATAATTTTTCACAACTCTGTTAATGAACTTCTTGAATGCAGGACATTCATCTTGGGTGGCCTCTCTATTCTGTCCTGATCACATGACAGCCCCATTGCTGGTAGTGCCTCACTCTACTCAATTGTTGGAATTTTATAGGACAGGCATCTGTAAAAGCTAGGCAGAAGTTGAGTAGACTCCAGAAGTTGCTGTTGTAGATTTGTAAGAATCAAGTCTGTGTACTTATTCGGCTGGCTTAAACACTTCTTGTTCTCTTCACTTAAGGATTCAATACACAGTAGAACCCCAGAGTTATGGACCTCTTGGGAATAGAGGTTGTCTGTAATTCTGAAATGTTCATAACTCAGAACAAAATGCAGCTCTGATTCCAGTAGTTCACACTCTAGGCCAGGTTCCAGAAGCAGCTAGGCAGCTTCCTTACAGGCAGCTTCTTTCCGGGGCAGGGAAAGCTTGTCCCAGTCCCAACAGAGGGGATGTGGTGAAAACAGCCTGTCCCGCTCCCAGCAGGCGGTGTGTGAAAATAGCACACACACACACATCTAGGGGAGATGGGGTGAAAACAGCACCCGCGACTTATAGGAAAGCAGCACAGACTCCAATGCTGCTCCTGCTCCAGCTGCCTTGGGCTGGCAGCGGGGGCTCACAGCTTTGCCTGCAAATCTCAGTGTCTTCAACTCCTACCTGTAAGTGGGTGCCCCACGCATAGGGGTGAGGGTGGGGGTAGGAGTGGGGGTAGGCAGCCCAGATGTGCCTACCTTTAAGATGCAATATAGGCACAGTACAATGTTTGCTTTTTTTTGGTCTCCGTTGCTGCCTGATTGGTTACTTCTGGTTTCACATGGTGTCCAATTGACTAGTCAGTCTGCAACTCTGGTGTTCTTATCTTTGAGGTTCTACCATAAGTGGCATCATTAGTCAACTTCTGGACTGAAGTCTTTGCTTCTTCCAGTATGTTTTCAATAGCTATCTCTCTGATTGATCCAAGTATAACCTCTATTGCTGAACAAAGATTTACTACTTCTGTAGCAGATGCTTGGATGGCATTGTTTAATGACCCAAGTGGTTTCAACAGTAGACTTACAAGAGAGAAAATGGCAATAGTCTTCTCTGAATGCAGTAGCAAAAGTAGTCCACCAGTCTCAGTACTTAAATCCATCCCATCTTGGTAGATACTTTCCATAGCCAATAATAATGGTTGCAGTAATTTTAAGAAAACAGTCAAAGATCACTCATGAGAACGACAGCAGGTTTTCCCAGGTTAGACTAATTTGAACTTCAGTCCCAGTGTATCTTCTATTTACCACTCAAGAAAAAGATCTTGGTGTCATTGTGGATAGTTCTCTGAAAACATCTGCTGTGCAACAGTGGTCGAAAAAGCTAACAGAATGTTAGGAACCATTAGGAAATGGATAGATAAGACAGAAAATATCATAATGACACTGTGTAAATCCATGGTACACCCACATCTTGAATACTGTGCACAGTATGTGGTTGCCCCATCTCAAAAAAGATGTATTGGAATTGGAAAAGGTACAGAGAAGGACAACTAAAATGATTAGGGGTATGCAACAGCTTCTGTATGAGGAGAGATTAATAAGGCTGGGACTTTTCAGCTTGGAAAAGAGGCGACTAAGGGGAATATGATAGAGGTCTAAAAAATCATGACTTGTGTGGAAAAAGTAAATAAGGAAGTGTTATTTACTCCTTCTCATAACACAAGAACTAGGGGTCACCCAATTAAATTAATAGGCAGCAGGTTTAAATTAAACAAAAGGAAGTACTGCGTCAGACAATGCAGAGCCAACCTGTTTAACTTTTTGTCAGGAGATGTTGTGAAGGCCAAAACTATAACAGGACTCAAAAAAGAGCTAGATAAGTTCATGGAGGATAGGGCTGGAGCACCTATGGAAAAAAATTAGTGCATGCTTAGCACACACCAGCAGCCAGCGCCTCCCACCCACTGGAGGTCCTGCCAATCAACTCCTCTTCCTCCCTCCCAGTGCCTCCTACCCGCTGCAATCAGCTGTTCCATGACGTGCAAGAGGTTCTGAGCAAAGGGGGAGCAGCAGGACCAGGGTGTGCTTGGGGGCAAGAAGAGGTGGGCCAGAGCAGGAGCTTGGGGAAGAGGTGTGGTTGGGGACTTGGGTAAGGAGCGAGGTGGGGCCTGGGGCAGAGTGAAGGCGGGGCCTAGGGTGAAGCACGGGTTGGGGTTTGGAGGAAGGGTGAATGGGGGCAGGGCCTGGGGTGGAGCAGGGGTTGAGCACCCCCGGGGGAAGGAGGAAGATGGCACATGTGGAGAAGTCAAATAGCGCTTGTGACTTAGGCAGAGCCCACACCACCAAGCAAAACAGCTGTCCCTACCCTCTCTCTCTCTACTGGGATTTGGCATCCGAACCCCCTGCTTAGCGAGTGCAGTTCAGTTGAGGGTGACCCCTCAATCAGGACAAGCTAAGCACAGTTCTGCTGCCCTTTATTCATACAGTAAGGATTACATTTTGTTACCCCTGCATTCAATACCAAAGTGATTTGTAACCAAACACCAGCCAAAATTGATCACTTGGGCAACACAGCTCTGGCTGCCAGATACCTACACACAATAGATGTGTTCATGTAAATACAGTCTGGTCTTGAAGCCTTTCCCCTCCACCCTCTGGCTCATCACTAGCTGTCAGGGGAGCATTCATTCAGACCTTGCTTACACATCATAATTCAAATTATTAGATTGGCCATCAGCACTGACATTGGCATAAAAAACACAGCTGTGTGAGGAAGCTAGTCTTTGTTCATTATTTCCATACCTATTATGCTTTTTCAGGTACAAGTATGTGATAGTGCCTTCAGTGGCTGGATGACCTAGTGACTAGATTGTTGGGGGGTGGGGTGCGGTATAATGGAATGTGGGCCCTCCCTCTGCACCAGGTCCCAACCCAGGGCCCTGTGTAGTTCAACCTCTAAACAGGGGAGATGTGTCTCCCTCCTGGCTGGGGTGAGGGGTCAATACCCATTTCCCTGGGCTACTTCCTACTAAAGTCTCTTTAGTTTGGAGCATGGCTCCACTAGTCCAGTTACCCCGCAGTTGGGTCTTATCTGCAGGTTCTCCTTGGCAGGGGAAGGCTTACTTGCCTCCAATGGCTGCACTGGCTGGCAGGTCACTGCTCTGTCCCTTCAGGCAGGCAACCAGAGCTCCTGCCTCCTCGCCAGTCAGCCCCCAACTGAGCCAGGCTCCCTTCTTTTCTCCCCCCTCCAGACCTAACATTGGCTACAGATATAATGGGGTAGGGCTAGCTGAACCCACAGGTTTTCTTTAACCCCTGCAATGCTAGGTGGCAGTTTCTCTGCTTCTTCACAAAATATTTTATCATATACTGTATATGCTTTTAAAGTGTGTATTAATGTTTCAATTTCAATTCAAATTTCCACCCAATGACTACATTGGCAACACTGCACGTAACCAGTTGACCACTGGGGGATGCTGGGGAAATTCAGGGGGCATATAGGGATCTGTTTCACCACACACCTTGTCTTGTTTGGGGGGTTTTTTGCGTCAGTGTTTTGTGCGCTATGGAAATACATTATTCCAGGGAAAGCAGAGAAATACTAGCATGAAAGAATGAGCTTATGTGAAAGCAGATATACATACAATACAAGGGAAATGTAAGAGCTATGGGAGCATATAAAAAGGCAACCACAATAAACCACAAGAAAAGTTGAAGACTTCAGGTCATACATCTCTGCAATGTTCTTATTCTAGGCCTGAATGGATAACAGCTAAATTATATATTTGGCTTTAGTCATTATCATTTAGCTGTTTGATAAAAGTCCTATCCTCACGGAAACCCTCTTTTATACATCTCAGGATATTTTCAATGTTCACCTGAGGCAGAACTAATAGGAAGAGTTTCAGTCTGGGACTGTGTCACACCAATATTTGTGCTGGTACTGGATGGCTCACTCTAAGAAAGATTACTACTATTTGAAATCTATATGACTAGTTTTGATGTCAATGGCGCTACTTGTGCTTGAAGTTAAGCACATGCTTAGATGCTTTGCTGCATTGTGGCCTCAGATCCTAGTATTTTCTGGGAAGTTTGCTTCAACAATGGTATACAATTGCCATATTCTGGCAAGAACAAGGGAGGGATGTCTCCGTTCCCTGGAGAAGGGGGGACCCTTACTTTCCTAAAAGGAAAGGACTAAAAGGGGTATAACCATAATATTATTATTTATTATTTGCTGAATTAGTCTAAGGCAGAAACGATTACCAATCATTCCTTTTATACAAAGAAGCAGAAGATTAAGTCTAGAACAATAATCTCAGGCAAAAAAAATCTCAAAACACTCCAAATTCATAATTTGAGCATCAATACTGAGATATATTCAGAAATTTAATAACATCAATATTATGTTAATTGGATGGCCAAATTAGGTGATCAAATATTCCAGCTTGCTACCCATATCCTAGTATACTGGCCCATGTGCCTGTACAGTTGAGATCACCAAGAACCTGTACAATGCAATTCACTATGTAACTCTATTATGCTAGGTGGTGCTAGTAGTTTATGAATCAGAGGCCAGGATGTGCCAGTGACAGAAGCACTGACTTCAGTTTGGCATTGTCTGTTCGCTGGCAACAGGTTCAGATATCATTAAGCAGTGGAGTTTCTTTGAGAAGTGCTTCAGGCTTCCCGTGTACAAAAGGGGGCTGGGGAAGGTCACTCTCTGTGTGAGTTCAGTTACAGTTTACAATATGTGATGTATACAAGGTTTTCTGGCAAAAATCAACCAATCATTCCTACTCCAGGTGTGGTGCACCCGCATCCTGAATGCCCTCCAATATTCCAGATCCAAGGGCATAAAATCAGAGCAGTCCCAACCACGGCCCAGTTCCTTCTAACAGACTGTGGGTGTGAGACAGAACCCCTGCATTATCCATGTCTCCGCACAGTGAGTGAATGTTTTTTCTCTCTAGTGAGTTATTAGTGTAATCATATTCCCTCTGAATTAGCTACAATGCTTCTAGATATAGAAAAAAACAATCCAGGATTTAGCCTACTCAGTAACTGTGAGATTAAAATACTGGGTGACTTTGTGGTAACTGACTAGTCAGAGTCACTCTTGCTGGCCCCTACTAGGAAGCATTTGGTCCCAGGTCCATTTATATCTATCACCTCAATGTCAGTGCAGGATACTGCAGGACCTTTCAGAACTCCAGAAAGAATGGCTCCACCTGTTGAGGAGAGATACTCTCTCTTCCTCTGCATCTGAAAGGCATGGAGCAATGTCTCTTACATATATGCCATACTCCTCTTCCCATGAGCCAGGTTACTCAGAAAGTCAATGCTGAGGACATGCCTATAAAAGGGGGCATTGGAAGTCTCAAGAGGAACCTTTATGGTATTCTCCGTGGCCCGTTACACCACACCCATATCTCATGCCTTCCTAGCCATTTTTGGCTCTATGGGGGACCCAGAAGAAAGACACCATCCACTACTCCTGCCTCTAAACTCAGGTATTTTCCCACCATAGACCTCAGCTGATCTGGTATACACCACAAAGATGATGGGCCGGAGACAGGTACAGCCTATTTCTATGGCAATTTCTTCACTCTTGCCTGATGAGGTTAGTATGCCAGCTGTCCCACCTCAGCCAGACAACTATAAGATCTGGAAGCTTCTCCAACGGATGTCTGATAACCTGGAAATTCCAGTAGAGTTTAGTTAGTTAGTAAATGGCACTAGCATTTAGGGCAGCAACGAAGCTCTTCCACGCCTGTCCATTTATGGCAAGTCTTTCAATGGCTTTCCAGCTGTGCCCCAAGTTTTTCAGTTCAGCTTCCACAGCTCTTTGCCATGTTGTTTTTAGACAGCCTTGTTTTTGCTTGCCTTCAGGTGTCTATCTTATTGCTACTTTGGTGATGGAATCAGTTTCCATCTGAAACATATGGCCAATTGATTTCCAACACCTTCTGGTAATGATGATGCTCAGATCTTCTTGGTTGCACTATGTGAATAGGTCTTGATTTTAAATTGTTCTGGACTAAAAGATATGGGGGATTTTTCTGAGGCAGGTTGTATGGAATGAAGACAGTTTGGCATGTCAGACTGTCATTCCACAGCATTCTGCACTATAAAGTAGTGTTGAAAGTACGCAGCTCTGATAAATCTTGAGTTTGATTTTTGGTGTTGTATTTTGCTGATTTCCAGACTGAATTTAAGCTCCTGAGAGCGTTCTTGGCTTTCCAGATGTCCTGACTTGTTCCACCATCCTGGCTGTTGGTGCTGCTCAAGTATGTGAATGTTTCTACATTTACCAGAACCTGGGAATGAGAGACAGGGAATGGATCACTTGATGATTACCTGTTCTGTTCATTCCCTCTGGGGCACCTGGCATTGGCCACTGTCGGAAGACAGGATACTGGGCTAGATGGACCTTTGGTCTGACCCAGTAAGGACGTTCTTATGTTCTTATGGTGAGCACATGATCCTCTATGCATACTGGTGATGGTGAGACAATATTAAAGGTCTTATTGCAGTTGATTTTCAGTCCAAATTGCTGGCTGAATGTGTTGAGTCAGGTTGTTTTTTCTTGTATATGGTGTTGGGTATGTGATAGGAGATTGAGATCATCTGTGAAGTCCAGGTCTTCAAGGAATAAGAAGGGTGTTCATCTAATGCCTCTAGGCATGTCTTCTGTTTTACACCACATTGTCCTGTCGATGATAATGTTGAAAAGGATTGCAGACATGACACACCCCTGACATACTCCTGTTTTGACTTCAAAACTGAGTTCACTGTGATCAATATTGTATGTAAAGTTGGAATAGATGCTTTTGATTATGATGATTATACGGAGAGGGATTCCATATATCTGCAGAATGCACTGTAGGCTGGTCCTGTGAATTCTGTCAAAAGCCTTCTCAAAGTCTATGAAGTTTATGTAGAGTTGCCATTGCCATTCTAAGCACTGTTCTATTATGTTTCATAGAGTGAAGATCTGGTCTGTGCATCCACGCTCTTTCAGAAAACTGGCTTGCTCTTTTCTGAGAATGCTATCAACTGCATCTTATATACATTGGACTATGATCTTACACAAAAGCTTGCTTGGCACAGATAAAAGTGTGTGATACCAGTAGAGGGTGCTGGAGAAGTGCTACTTGGTGTTTATTATTATTATAGCATTCTGTAGGTGCACACAGCAAGGAATTTGAGATAGCTAAAATTTGTAAAAGATTCATATAGCAAGTGAATGACAAGGAAGTATAGACAAGGATGCTTAAAAATGGGAGGGAAGGCTGTATGCTGCACTATAAGTGGGAAGGGGCAACATGAAATGAAGTACAAAGCCAAGTGTGGAATATAAGATAAAGAGAGTGGTTAGCAGCAGGATTTGGGAGGAGACTAGGAGTTTGGGATGTAGCAGTATAAGGAAATGTCATAACCTGAGAAGAAGTTATAATTTGTAAGACTGAGAATAAGGAGCTTCACTTTGTCTCTTTGAAGAAAAAGAGATCAAGTTAAAGAAGGGCTTTAAACAGGGGTGCAGTGGTTGACATGGTCACAGCAGCAGGAGAGCAGAGGCTGCCAATTGGAAGGGACAAGTTTTGAATGTGGGGGTCAGGGAGCTTGCAGCTGTCAACGTGGTGGGTAGCTGTGTGATATTTCACTTCTTCGATGTGTTCACTAAAGGCAATAGGATTTTCTTTTAATTGAAAGTGAGGATTAGAGAGGTGTGTGTGCATTCACATAGTTTAGTGTCATGATAGTAGTAAACTACTAGCAGTTTGGAGATTGGTATTGTGTTGAGCATATGTATTGATTTCTTTCAATCTTATTGTTTTCATTCTTGGGAGGAAATACAACTTGAGCAATGCAAAGTTAATGATTTTGTGTGTATACAATTAGAGAGGAATAAGTGACACTCCTTACAAAGCTTAGGTGTGAGGGGAGAGAAGCTGAATACAGTCCTGGAAGATGGACAAGCGTGGGGAGGCCTCACAGTCATAGGGAAGTGAGGCAGAGGAGTTTGGAGAAAAGGCAAATGTTATTACAAACTAAGGGCCTAGTGCTTCTTTAGGTGTTAGATGGCTTTTAAAAATCTTTATGGAAGTTTCCAACAATCCTTAGAGCTGGGAAGTGAGATATTAATCACATCCTCTGACCAGGAGTGCTGCCAGCTTTTCCGCCGCCCTAGGCGGTGGAAGGTCCCGCCCCGAAATGCCGCCCCCCACAAAGGCAGCGGAACGTCCCGCCGCCGAAATACTTGTTGCTTTTTAATTACTATAATTACTGCTTAGTACATCTACCTTTAGTCTTAGTGAAGTTCGCTGGTTTGAAAAAACAACTAGTTTAATTATTAAAACATGTTTATAGGCTAAAGAGTAGCAAAGATAACTTACTGCTTTTAAGTTACAGGAATAATTTGACATTCTCTGAACAATTGACTGGTATGAGAATCAGGGTATTTTATTCCACCATATCTTTACAGAATCTTCCTTAAGAAAATCAAATCCCTCTGCATGCATTAGTAAAATATTATAATACAGTTAAAGATGTTTCATTAGGGAAGTTTCTGGGGGCAAAGCCTAGCAGTAACCAAAGCACTATATCACAGAAGGTCTAGCTTTGGAGCACAGAATTCACTAGATTTCCTGTAAAAATTCAAAGCCCTTCTTTTCCCAAGAGACAAAAATAGTAATTTTCTCCCTGTTTCCACCAGTAAGAAATTGGAGGGGGAACAAATTGGAAATAATGTTATATCTGCATGGTTGACATCTTCAAACCACAAACCCTGAAACTACAGTAGGCAGGTGTTCATGAGCATCTATTAAGCCACATTGCTTATACAACAACCACCCTCTTTTCAGACCCGGGACTACTTCTAAATTTCAAAAAGTCAAATCTCTACCCAACTCACATAATTTTATTCATGGGGTCCATAGTGGATGGGATAGCAAGGAAAAACTTCCTACCAAAGAACAGATTTTTAAAAATAGTGCAATATTTTTTAAACATTCAAATATGTTAAACTCAGAAAATAATTTTCTTCCTGGATCTCATGGTGGTGACTACTAATATGACTCCATTTGTGCATCTCAAAATGAGGTCAATGCATCTTAGAATGTCTCCGGTCTACAGACCAAAACTGGACAATCTTCCTGAGTTAATCAGCATACCTTCAGGCATTCAGATTGTTGATGTGGAGGTCAGTCAAAGCAGTTTTCCTCTGTGGAGTTCAATTCAATCCCCCTTCATCATCAGTGCAGGGAACTTCAGATGCATCAAATAATGGGGGGAGGGGTCATAGCTGAGTCAGTTTACAGTTGACAGATCTACCGACCAGACACCCAAAGTCCAATTACTGTGGAGGTGGGAAGGCACCAGGTCATCACATGCGCCAGTCCTTACTCAGCGTGAGCTGACTCTTACCTGCATTGGGCAGCTGCAGTTTCCAGCTGCGGCTCCAGGCGAGACCCGCCCAACCCAGGCGGGGGGAGGAGAGGAGAAAAGCAGTGACTGACAGGCTTGGGGGGGGAGAAGAGGAGCAGATGGAGGCGGGACCTTGGGGGAAGAGGCGAGGCAAGGCCGGGGGCGGGGGGGGGGGGAATCTAACACTCTTGCTGGAGTGTCCGATTTTTAAATATTACCAAATTGGCAACCCTATCCTGCACTCTTTCAAAAGCTCTTATTGAGATTCTTTTTTTGTTTCAAAGTTTGAATATTCTGAATCCACGTGGGCCTCTCTACTCTTTCTTTTCCTCCTGTTCTTTCTTTTCTACGTATATTTCTCCTGGTAAATGGTAGAAATTAAAAATATTTTAACTGGCCAAAAATTTAACTCCATTCAAGTTGATGTAGAAAGCCAAACAGATGTTGTTTTCCGATAGCATTACATAAGGGTCAAAGCCATGGCTTCTTGTGCAAGTTGATATGATCACATATCAGTTTATAATTCATTGTTCATTGCTTCTATGGAACACACACAATCTGTTTTAGAACTAGAGTTATAACAGATTCCATCCATTTTCTGTCAGTGAATCAGATTCAGATTATAATCCAATTAATTTTACTATATTATTCAGTTTTAGAGTCGTCATCACTGTCTTACAAGGATTTGCTCACTATGGCTAGGTCTACACTACCCGCCTGAATCGGCGGGTAGAAATCGACCTCTCGGGGATCGATTTATCGCGTCCCAACGGGACGCGACAATCGATCCCCGAATCGACGCTCTTACTCCACCAGCGGAGGTGGGAGTAAGCGCCGTCGACAGAAAGCCGCAGAAGTCGATTTTGCCGCCGTCCTCACAGCGGGGTAAGTCGGCTGCGATATGTTGAATTCAGCTACGCTATTCACGTAGCTGAATTTGCGTATCTTAAATCGACTCCCCCCTGTAGTGTAGATGTAGCCTATATTGTTTAAAAGAGAGAAAATTGATAGTGTACATTTGTCTCTCTCCCCTTTCAGGTGTAACATGTGGAGCTCCATCTGAAATTACCAATGCTGATATTGTAAATAATGAGGAGAGAAAGTATCTGCCTAATGCGAGAGTGCAGTATAAATGTCATGAAGGTTTTCAAAGTATGGGATTGAATTATGTAACCTGTCATGGTAGCGAATGGTCACAACCACCAATTTGCAAAGGTAGAAGTTTGTATTTTAATTAATATAGGTAAGACCGAGTGCATGTTGGTGAGCTGGGAACATAGAATCATAAAAATTTAGGGCTGGAAGCAAACTTGAGAGGCAATCTAGTCCATCTGCACTGAGGGAGGATTAAGTATACCTAGCTAATCTCTGTTAGGGAACCTCTTCTTAAAACCTCCAATGATGCAGATTCCACAGCCTCACAAAGTAACCTGTTTTGGGACTTAACTTTCCCTATTGTTAGAAAGTAGTTAGGGTGGAACATTTACCTTTACAAGGTCCAGACTCCAACTATTCCTGCCACACAAATTGTGGTACTGGCATCCTTCTTGGCACTGACATGTTCAGTGTCGCTGGGAACTGAGCCTTTGTCAGTAGTGCCAGAGTCTTGAATCTCTATTTTCCAGCAAGTCCCTTCATCAGAAAAGCCTCAGTGCTTCCTCTGGTACTGTCCATCTTATGTTGGTCCACGTCCTGCAGTTTATCTTCTCCACCTTGGCATTCCAATGCTGGCTCTTCTTTAGACTAGAAGTCAGATCCTGCATATTGGAATCCCCTTACAGGAGATCTGAAGCATCTCAGGATTCCTTATTGGTACTGTGCAAGTTAACGTGCTGGCACCATGACTCTTACATGAGCAGATCTAGACATAGCTTCCTTTGGAGTTGGGCCATGGTACTGCATCAATCCAGGAAGTATTTCTCTAGTCTCCATGTGATCTTCACATAGTCAGCACTCTGCTAGGTCTCTATCAGGGTGCCATTCTCTAACTGGCACCGTTTTGTGTACCAGAACCATTACACTGCAGCTGAAAGAGGTTCTTTTTCCAGTTTCTGGTCCTCCAGCTATGGATGTCCATCAGACAGTGGAGAAGATGGAATATTTAATGCTTTCACTCAACACTTACTCATTATTGCCAGATGAGGCTGCTGTTTCAGAATCATCTTTCCCTGTTCCAGACGATTACAAAAAGTATGAGAAATTTTTGAAAAAGGTAATTACCTCTCTGGGATAGAAACTGAGTTGGTCCAGGATAATCCACACCAACTAGTGGCTATTTTGCATTTTTCAGGACCTGAGCACTCAGGAAGTAAATGCTACTTTTACTTAGTGAGGATGTGTTCTGCTGTTCCTTATGCTTCACTCCCTGGAATCTCTGGACCTATTGAGTGGGCAGCTACAGGTCTTTGTGCTCTCTCTCTCCTTCTGGGAGTGTTTACCTCTCTAGAACTGCTGAGGAACAGTTGAATAAAAACAGCTGTTGTTTGATATTTGGCTGACCCAGCCATAATAGATTCATCACATCCCTACTGTCCAACTTTCCCATATTAACTAAGCAGCATTTGCTTTTGTCTGCCAACTTGTGGCCATAACTGAGAGCAGACTTAACTGTGAAAGTTACTAGTGACCCCCCCTTTAACAGCTAGTAGCCTTATGTCAACCAGTGGCCATTAGGGGGAAGCAGATACCTTAGTACACAGTAGCCTGAACTTTTGAACTGTCTTCTCTCATTTGCCTTGAGGCAGAGGGAACTAGCTCCAAGCCGGTTTTCACTGACCAGATAGCAGAAGCACGGGTCTGGCAACCACCAATCAAGTATTAACATGGCAAGGGCCTTTGTCTGAATGTGTATAAAGGATCTGTAAAATGTGTGTAAGACAGAGTTTTTGTACCAAGGTGCAAAGCTCTCCTTTCTTCGGCAGAATAAAGCAACTCTTCCTTATTCCTGTCTAGCTGTTATTGGCTCTCAGCTAGGTGAACCTGATATTTTGGTGACATAACCAATGAGTGTAGACCCCATCTGGTGTCTGAACTCCCTGAGTATGCTTCCTGAACTTTGTCTTTCCTGGAACTCATACTGCTGGGACATTGACAGCCATTTTACCAGCTAAGCCAAGCCATTAAGAGCTGTAGTGAGCTGATTCAGATTAATGTTGCTCTTTGTATTTTACATTTTCCTCCCCTTTGGGGAGTTTCATGCAGGAGCCAGTCCCCCACATCACCAGGACTCAAGATGGGGCTGGGGAAGTGGTGGTAATCTCTTAATCTCTACCTCCTTGGTATACCAAAGTGAGATGTTACTCACAGGAGATCCTGCAGATGATCAAAACATGATTGCCTCACAGTGTGGTTCTCGTATACCTTTGGGCAGGGCTGGGTTAAGGCACAGGTACAAATAGGAACCTACTCTCTGGCTCCCAGAGTCCTATGTTGACATCAGAATTTCAACTTTTATTTAAAAAAATATTGGTTCTAGTCCACATGGTTTTGAAAAAGAGCTCGAAAGTGAACAACTGAGCATAACCGATTTTGTGATGTCTGCATGAGTCTGCAGCAAGAGCCATTAGAGGCACAGACCAGGCCCTTTGGGTAGTAGATTGAAGAGGGAGAAAGTACTGGCTAACTCCCAAATGCCATCCAGTCTCTGTTGATTGTGGAGTTCTGTAATCCTCATTTTTGTTATTGTACATGCTTTGATCAGCAGTGAAATAGTTGGGCATCTGAGCCAACACTGTTTAGCTTCACAAGACATTCATACCTCAGAAATATTGTTTCAGGCCAAGTGCAGAATCAGCCAGACATATTGGCATCACCAATAGAATAAAGTTTGGTTAGTCAAACATGAAACGTTTTGAGGAAACTTGATGATGATGACAAATCCCCACCATTGTTTGACTTTTATTTTCATTCCATTCATCTTAACCCAAAACAATTCACCAGAGGCTAGCACTATTGTCACCTCCCTGAAATTTAAAGTGTTCTGCTAAACAGGCCTGGTAAAAATTAGAGGATTTGTACACAACTAATAGAATACCATAGGTGATATAGTTAACCTGAGGTCCTTCATGGGAATGCGTAAGTGTTCCTGTATCTCTTTTCAGATATGAGATGTGCACCCTCACATAATCTAGCATAAAACAGGAGTAATTCTACTGATGTTGATGGAGTTAATTTGGTGTTAAACCAATACAAGTGACTTCAGAATTGGGCCCATAATAAGAAAAACACCACAGTTGTATAACTCATCACAGTTTTTTCTTATTATAATTTTTTGTATCCACCTAAGCAAACTGGCAGGTCTGTCCATTGGCCAGACTCCCAGCTAACAAATGCAGATCCCTTCATTAGATTAAAACTTTTGAATTTGTATTTTCACTCTTGACCCTGATTCAGATTCGGGTTGTGAAAAGGCCACGGTGTTTCCATTATCATTAGCATGTGTGGGCCCACACTTTGCAGCAGCCTCTAAAATTAAGTACAGAAAGGGATAATATATGCATTAATATATACTTACAGTAAAATAACAATTTTTACATATCAGCACTATCAATGAATTGTGATGAAGCAGGACAAAATCTATATAGGCTTTCATTCCTTTGTTCTGAATATTTATTTCCCTTAATAGACTCTTGTGAAGAACCTTGCTGAGAACTTTCCAAACATCCAAGCAAATTCTACCTTCTGGTTCCATTTATACTGTGTTACCAACTCTTTCTAATAATCATAAATGAACAGAGAATCACATCTGCTGGATTCATAAGCCCAGAGGTGGGAATCTTGTATTTGCAAGAGGACCTAATTTAACCATAAATACATCTAATTTGACTTCTCCATTAAAGGCTAATTATTTTCTAATGTGCTGTGTTCTTCTTCTAGCACAGGGGTTGGCAACCTTTCAGAAGTGGTGTGCCGAGTCTTCATTTATTCACTCTAATTTAAGGTTTCACGTGCCAATAATACATTTTAAGGTTTTTAGAAGGTTTCTTTCTATAAGTCTATAATATATAACTAAACTATTGTTGTATGTAAAGTAAATAAGGTTTTTAAAATGTTTAAGCAACTTATTTAAAATTAAATTAAAATGCAGAGCCCCCTGGACCCATGGCTAGGACCAGAGGAATGTGAGTGACACTGACAATCAGATCTCGTGCCGCCTTCGGTATGCGTGCCATAGGTTGCCTACCCCTGTTCTAGCATGACAAATAAGGCAACAGCTATCTACCCTGATCTATTAAATCATTGTTTTCTGAGGACTAAAATAATGAAACTCTGTTAAAATACAAGGTAATTCATTTCAAAGGTGTCAGCTGTACAATGCACACTTTTTATAGTTATTTTTTTCTGTATTTACCAAATATAAGCCTTTGAAGTATTGATCTTCTGTTTCAAGTTTGCTCGTGTCAGGGCTGGATCCCCACTTTGAACTTTAGGGTACAAATGTAGGGGCCTGCATGAAAACTTCTAAGCTTAACTACCAGCTTAGCTCTGGTTCGGCTGCCACCATTTCAATGGATTCCCTTCCTGGGAAGTCTTGAAAAACCTTCACCAAATCCCTGGTGAAAACAAATCCAAAACCCCTTGGATCTTAAAACAAGGAGAAATTAACCATTCCCCTCCTTCCTCCCACCAACTCCTGGTGAATCAAGATCCAAAACCCCCTTGGATCTAAAACAAGGAAAAATCAATCAGGTTCTTAAAAAGAAGGTTTTTAATTAAAGAAAAAGGTAAAAATCATCTCTGTAAAATCAGTATGGAAATTAACCTTACAGGGTAATCAAACTTAAAGAGCTCAGAGGACTCCCCTCTAGTCTCAGGTTCAAAGTACAGCAAACAAATATAAACACTCTAGTAAAAGGTACATTTACAAGTTGAGAAAAACAAAGGAAAACTAACACGCCTTGCCTGGCTATTTACTTACAAGTTTGAAATAGGAGAGACTTGCTTAGAAAGATGTGGAGAACCTGGATTGATGTCTGGTCCCTCTCAGTCCCGAGAAAGAACACACTCTCAAACAAAGAACACAAACAACAGCCTTCCCCCCCCCAAGATTTGAAAGTATCTTGTCCCCTTATTGGTCCTTTAGGTCAGATGCCAGCCAGGTTACCTGAGCTTCTTAACCCTTTACAGGGAAAAGGATTTTGGAGTCTCTGGCCAGGAGGGGTTTTATAGTACTGTACACAGGACAGCTATTACCCTTCCCTTTATAGTTATGACAGCTCGTTTTTCTCCGAGCTCAGAATATCCCAAAGAATAGTAATTTAATTAAGTAAAACATACCTTTATTAAACTTGGGATATACCATATTACCTGAATTACAAAAGCGGTGGGATTCTGGCGGGATTTGAAGGAGGGAAGTTGTTCTAGGACTAGGAAAAGAAGGTGACTCCACATTCATTATGTCAATATCTACATTGAGAGAGAAACCACTGAACCCATTACTTAGTATAGAATCATAAGACTGGAAGGGACCTCGAGAAATCATCTAGTCCAGGCCCCTGCACTCATGGCAGGAGTAAGTATTATCCTAGACCATCCCTAACAGTATTTGTCTAATCTGCTCTTAAAAATCTCCAGTGACAGAATTTCCACAACCTCCCTATGCAATTTATTCCAGTGCTTAAGTATCCTGAGAGTTAGGAAGTTTTTTCCTAAACTGTCCTTCCTGCAGTTTAAGCTTATTGCTTCTTGTCCTATCCTCAGATTAAAAAGAACATTTTTTCTCCCTCCTCCTTGTAACAACTTTTTATGTACTTGAAAACTGTTATCATGTCTTCTCTTTTCCAGACAACACAAATCCAATTTTTCAACCTTCCCTCATAGGTCGTGTTTTCTAGATCTTAAATAATTTTTGTTGCTCTTCTTTGCACTTTCTCCAGTTTGTCCACATCGTTCCTGAAACGTGACACTCAGAACTGGACACAATACTCCAGCTGAGGCCTAATCAGCGCGATGTAGAGTGGAAGAATTACTTCTCATGTCTTACTTACAACACTCCTGCCAATACACTAGGGCTTTATAAGTCTGTGTGTCACATAAAGTGGCTGAGCCAATGTAGTTGCCTTCATGTATGGTGATGGGAAAACAACAGGTGGGAAAAATGCAATTCTGTGGAAAAATAATCTAAATACAGATAATAGGAAGGGATAGTGACCCTTGCCCATTATTTCCAGGATCCAATGGTCTGGAGTTAACCAGTTTCAGGCCTCCTAAAAGCAAAACGTATGGTTCCCGAGGAGAAGGAGAAGAAGGTAGATTGTGCAGTTCCAAGGGGCTCTCAACTGCACCATCAAAACTGCCGATGCCAGGTCAAAGCATGGTTGTGGTGGAGGAGGAAGGGGCAGAAGGTGTCCCTCAGCTTTGCTGGCTGTAATAATAAAAGGAAGCTTGTCTCTGCCTGGAATAATTGAGGCTTATATATTACTTTCTCCAGGTGGCCAGGGTATATATCTATAAGGAACACAACATGGCCATTGAATAGTTTAAAGTGTTCAAGGCATCATCTTTGTGCTTTTTGAAGAGGTTGCAGTCTTCCAAAGGTATTGTCATGACTAGGATCTGGACCGTCTGACCAAGTGGTCAGAGCAGGAGTCAACTTTGATCCGATACCAGGAGGCCAGGGTCTGAGGGCAAATGAAGAGTCAAGTGCTAACAGATGGGGTAGGTAGGATTACTAGGAGATCCACAACAGATATCACAAGGGAAGCAGTCTAAAGCAGGAGGAACTTGTTGCACAGACTACTTTCTGTTCCTGTGCTTGGATTATTTCTGGCATTCTGGAAGGTCCTGCAGTGGCATTAAGAAGATGGATAGAAAGGAACTGGGGCCAAAAGCTTCCTTGTAGAGGCCAGCAATGGGGACTCCAGCTGGTCAGATACCACAAAGTCACTCAGTATTTTGATTCTCAGGGCTACTGAGTAGATTGGGGCTAAGATTGTTTCTTCCACCTCTGGAAGCATGGTAGAGACCACAGAAGAAATCTGATTACACTAATAACTATAACACTAAACTAACTAGAGCGCAAAGAATCCATTCACTGACTGTGCAGAGACATGGGCGCTGCAGGGGTTCTGTCTCACACCCACAGGCTGAAAGAAGGAACTAGAGTGTGGTTGAGACTGCTCTGGTTTTATGCCCTTGGCTACAGGACATTGGAGAGCATCCAGGATGCAGGCGCACCCAACTTGGAATACATGTGATTAGCTGATTTTTCCCAGATAACCTTGTATACATTCTGTACTGTAAACTGTAATTGAACTCAGCGAGAGAGTGACCCCCCCCCCCCCCCCCCCGCCCATTTGGTAAATGCTCTCTAGAAGCTTGAATTGCTTCTCAAAAAAACCTCACTGCTTAATGATATCTGACCCTCTGACCAGTGAATAGCCAGTGCTAAACTACATGGGTGCTTCTGCCATTGGCAGATCCTGGCCCTTGATTCATAAGCTGCTAGCACCACCTATCAGAATAGGGTTACATAGTGAACTGCATTGTACAGGTGCTTTGTGAGCCAGTGGATCCCAATTGTATGGGGATGTGGGCCAGGACACTAGGCTATCAGTAAAACATTAGCCCATGTGATCACCCAACTTGGCCATCAAATTAACATAACGTGGATGTTATTAAATTCAAAGACTGCAGTATTGCTCCTCAAAATGAGAGTTTTTAGTGTTTTGAGATTTTTTTTGCCTTAGATTATTATTCTAGACTTTATCTTCTGCTTCTTTCCATAAATTGAAAATGTGATAATTTCTGTCTTAGATTAATTCAGCAAGTTATAATGTACTCAATACCCTCTTTTAGTCTTTTCCTTTTAGGGAAGTAAGGTTCCCCCCTTCTCCAGGGAATGGAGACATCCCTCCCTTCTTCTTGCCAAAGTATGCTTCAGTTTCAGCAAGGGAAGACAATTGCCAAACTTCTCAGAAAATGCTTGGCCACACTCCAGCAAAGTGTATAAGCATGCACTTAACTTTAAGCACAGGTAGAGCCATTGCCATCAAAACTAGCCATGTAGATTTCAAGTAGTAATAATCTTTCTTAGTGAGCCACTCAACAGTAGCAGCAATATCAGTGGGACACTGTCCCAGACTGAAACTCTTCCTCTTAACTCTGCCACAGATGAACGCTGAAAATATCCTGACATGTAAAAAAGAGGGTTTCCATGAGGACACAACATTTATCAAAAAGCTAAAACACAACCTTGCCTGTTGAAGCCATTCCGTTTTCTATTAAACAGTCAGGGGACTACAGCACCATTGAGAATGATTCTATGGCCCAGTGGTTAGCAATTCACCTGATATATATGAGTCTCAAGTCCCTGTGCTAATGAGCATTTTAATTACTTAATTTGTTAGACAAAGTGGAACAGCTGAATAGGAGAGCTTGAGAAAGACATATGCTAATATGCCATTGTCCTGTAGGGCAATCAACGGGGGCAACCTGAGTTTAAGTCCCTCCTCCACATCAGTATTTGGACTTAAGGCTCCTCCTACAGAATGAATGCACGCCTGGGTATAATGGCATCACCACCTAGTGGTGTGAGCTTTACAAAAAAGAGCTGACCTGACTTGGGTGCCTAACTCCAGGAGAGAGTTCACCCCTGTCAATCCTGTGTGGAGAAAGGTGCCCAACTCCCACTGAGGAGCAAGGCTTAGGCCACACCCTTGTCCTTGGCATTCCCCACTGGCTGGTTTAGGTGCCTCCTTGTTCAACATGCTGGCTTTTGTGAATCCCAGTCTAAGGGTATGTCTACATTTGAGCTGGGAGCTGTACCCATGGTAGAGCTGCCCAACCTAGCACCTAAAAGTAGCAGTGTGCAGCAGCAGCACCAGCAATAGCTTGGGTTAGCCAGCCGACTAGGTAGCTGAAGGTCTGGCAGAGTCGGGGAAACAAGGCTACGCTAGTGCCTGTGTGGTGATAGTTTGAGCAGAGCTAGGGCAGATATGGCTATGCAAGCTGGGAATCACACCTCCAAGCTCAAATGCAGCCCTACTGTTAGGTGCCTGACTCTCCCCAGCCCTTGGATAGGAAGCCTGGGTATTTAAGTTAGAAGTAGGGAATCCACGAGGGAGATCAGTAACATTACCACTGCAATAATGTGAACATTTGCAGCCATCACACAATTTTGGGGAAATGTGTGTGTCTGTGGGGGGAGGGGGGCGTTGGCATTATTCAGCTTTAGCTGCCCCGGGTCTAGAGTGTGGTTTAGACACATAGTATCCCATCAATGTTCACTGTCTCTTTATTAATTTGTCATTCTCACGTATATGGATTCTGATAAATTCATCTCTATCACACCACTGGTCTAGTTTGTTGCATACAGTAAAAGGTAAGAATAGTCAGTTTGTTCACACACTACCCAATGCATGCATCATGTTGCTGTTTAATGGGCTGCAGGCTTTCATCTTTGTCTCCCTTTCAACAAATCCTAAAATTCCCTCTCACTTTTCTTCAGGTTGGGTTGTTAGTAAAAAACACACTCAAACAACAGATTTTTTTTTTAAATTGCTAAATGAAATATACAACTCTTTAATTTTAAAAAAGAAATAAGACACCATAAGTTTAAATTGTCATCAGAGAAGTGAATATTTTCTATACAACTGTGTTAGATGTCTGGATAATATTTTGGTTGCATGGACTAAAACATTTAAAAGAACGATGACCAACTGCTCATAGGGATGGGCGGAACTCAAAACGGTCTCAATCCATAAATAAACCTCTGGATGTAGCAATTGGGCTACAAGCCTCCCAAGATAAAGGTTCCTTGTAAGACTTCTAGGAGTTCCTGATTTGGGCCAGAGAGAAATATTGTTACTTTCTGTTTCAGCAAGCAGGAAGTGTGTAATTCAGGACGTGCGGCCAAGTGTACAATTTCCCTTAAAGCTTCCTCTTCCAATTTTCATAAAATAGCCGTAGTTTGGAACTTTTTGCCAATCTGTTGTTACTATTTTATGATTAGTTTAATATACATTGTGACAAAAGAAGTAATTACATGTATCAGTTCAGACAATCTAGGTTAAAATACTGACAAAGAGCATAATGGGTGAACATTACAAATAACTGGTTAATGACTTCTGCTCCTCAGATCTGGGTTAAAATTATTTGTTTGATGCTTCTTTTTATTCATTCTGAAGTACCTGTCAGAGAGAGAACAAATACCGGAAAATTAATTTAGTACGTCAATTTTTTTGAAACAATATTACATACAGATCCCCTATGGGTTTCTCACAGGAACAGACTATTGATTTCAGCACAACGCCTTAACATTCACCCTGGGTAATTTTAGCCATCCTTGGAAACTAAATGGAAACAAACTTAATCAAATGTAATTGCAGTAACTCCTGAACTGCAATGGATCAACTACTGTTCATATTAAAAGCAAATATTTTATGTTATGTGGAACTTAAAAGCAGGATAGAAAACCATGCGTTGATTTAATACATATTACTGTATTTTATCAGCATCCATTGTGTAGCTACTAGCATTGGAAATTGATGGAATTTTTGAAGCAGAGATCTTCATTCTGTTTCATCCTATGACTCCTTATCAGCTTCTTCCAGCCAGCCCTCTTCATATATATGCACGAATGATTTGCTTTGTCCCCAGTGCTATAAAGGGGGCATCATTTCTCAAAACACTTTATCAGAGGTGGTGTGGGAATTATCACAATAATATAGGAGCAAGCCTATTATGGGAGGAAGATCAGCAATTACACCTCTTCTATAGCAGAAGACAGGATAACTAGAATGAGGTAAGACAAAATAGATCATTCCATTAATAGATTTTTGATAGTATTGTTGTATTGGAGGTTGGTTAGCTCACAGTAAGTGTGTCTTTAATCTATAGATAGTCACAGACCTCAGTGGGTATCTCTACACAGCAATGTACGCTAAGGTTAGTGAGACTCGAATCAGCTGACCCGTGTCAGGGAACCCTCGGCTTGAGCATCTACACTGCATTTTAACTCTAGGTTAAGGATTTTCTGACCTGTGCTTGAACTAGGACTTTGGCATCCACACCATAGTACACAGATCCAAGTCAAAATAACCCTATCCCAGAGTGTCTAGCACCTCCTCCCCCCTGTCCCCTGCCCTCTGTTGACACTCTAGCCTTATGAATATGTTGCACTGTGAGAAAACTCTACTACAAACCCAGTTTCCTAACTGTGATGGTGCTATTGAAGGGCGTCCAGGAAGTCTGCACCAAAATCTGGCTGTGGTCTTGTGATCAGGAAGCAGCTCTCTTTGCAAAAAGCTTCTTCTGATCTGCGGGGTACTGCAGGGGACAGAACCCCAAGAGAAAGGACACTAGGGTCTGGGAGGGTCACCAGGGCTAGTGGCAAGTGAGACACCCGCCTGCAGAGGGCGCTCCACTGAAAACCATGCAGGATATCTGGTAGTGTGATTTCAGACTGATGTTCAGCAGACAATGGGTTAATGCTGAACTGAGCTGCTGCCATTTTCAAAGGCAGGTGTGGATTACATTTGCAATAGGGTGCAATAGACTGCATCAGAGATTATAGGCATCCAGAGGACTGAGGAAGATGCCCCAAGGAACTCTGGGATACATCCAGAGGACTTCCAGAACCTGAGTCAAGCTGGGGCCATATGCACACAAGAAAGCAATAGGGCTTGATTCCTGAGTCTGAGCATAGCAAGGGCCCAAACTGTCTAGCACTGCAGGGTCCTGCACCTTAAGTATGAGATCTTGGTTAACACAATTGCTGTGTGGATGCAAAAGGGGGTTAGGCTTGAGCCAGAAAGCTGCAGAGAGCCAGCAGACAGCAAGAGAAGTATTAGTAGCATGGCCTGATAGAAATCCAAAAGAGACCTCCTTGATCAGAATGGTGAATGTAAAGGTAGGCTTGTATTGTGAGCAAGGAAACAGCCTGCTGTTGTCTGATCCAACTGTTCAGAGAAACAGGACTTTGTGTACATTCTTTGTAAACAACAAGGATTGTGTCATGAAAATACCTGTCTCTACCTCCATTTTTCCTCCTCACACAAAAACAAGGCAGAAGACCCTATTGGCTAAACGCTTAGGCCAAAAGGGCAAAGTCCAAGATGGGCAAAATAAATTAAAACAGGAGATGGAGATTTTGCAAAAGGTATTGAAGTAGCAGAGGGAGGTTTCCTATGAAGGTATGAGAGATGACTCGCAGTCTGAGTTAAAATATTTGTTGGGCCAGCAGATATGAAGTCTCCGGGCAGCTTGAGAATCCCGGCTGTGACACTCCCAGTCTGAAATAGAAAGGCAGATTGTAGCGGGGCAGTAACCCCGTTCCTGCCCTGAAGGGCTTAAAACAATCCTGTGAGAGGGCTATGGCAGGGAATCAATAAGCTAGGCTGATTGGGGAGGCAGCCACAGCTGGGGCCATGCCCCAGTCAGGCCACAGCTGGCCCTATAAAAGGCCAGTGAGCCAGGAGCTGGCAGAGTCTCTCTAGCTGTTGAGAGGGATGGGTTTGGCTGTGGGGAGCTGAGCAGGGTACCTAGACTGGAGTAGGGCTGGGGAAAGGCCAGAGGAGCTGGGGAGCTCCGGCCTGGAAAACCCCCAGGCTGCAGGTCTTGCTAAAGGATGGAAAAGGTACTGGGGTTGCAGAGGGCAGCCCAAGGGTAGGCAGAGGCAGCAGGTCCAAACCCTCCTTGCCGATGATGAGTGGCAAGTATACTGCAGTCTGCCCCAGTGAGCAGGGGCTAGACGGTGACTGGCAGTAGCCAAAGACTGAGGCGAGGTGTGGATAGGGGGTTGGGGGATCCCCGGGGAGGGGAAACCCAGAGAGACTGCAGGGTACTGCAGGGGGCAGAACCCCAAGAGAAAGGACACTAGAGTCCGGGAGGGTCACCAGGGCCAGCGGCAAGTGAGACACCGGCCTGCTGAGGGCACTCCTGAGTGGACAGAGCAAATTCCCTGGACGACCAGCAGGAGGCGCCGCACCAGTGAGTCATTGCCCCGTTACACAGATAAATAAGGTGACCAATAAATTGACTCTTGTGGATAGAAGGTTTCAAAGGAACTATGCAACATCAGTAAAGTTTTCCCCAATATGGAACGTGTTAGCAGCTATGAACTCCAGCAAGGAATTAAAGAGCTAAAAAAAAAATCAGCATAAGAGGAAAATCAAAGAAGTGTAGACCACAATGGAAGTCAGCTGCCCGGAACTGGGCGGCCAGAGAATTTGGGTAAGACAGGAAACTTACAAAACTTTTCTGCTCTGTTGGTAACCGAAAGAGACCCAGATGTCAGCGGGAGATTATCCCAGCTCAAGTAATAGAGCTCACAAACAAAGTAACCAGTGTATCTCTTTAACCGACCATTTGTCTTCAATATTTAGATTGCAAGCTGTCTGGGTCAGGAACCATGATTTCCCACATGTTTTTATGGCACCCATCACAATGGTGCCATTGCATTTTTTTAAACCTGAGAAAATCTTGGTAAAAATTTTAACAAATGTTTTAGTCAGATGATTCACCAGAATTGTAGCTTACTTGGAGATCACTTACCTCTTCTCTTACATTTAGGATATGCCAATTTTCCCTCCACACACTGTACTCTAAATGCAGAAGATGTTGGATCCCTCACATATCCATTTTTACATTCAAATTCAACAAAGTTTCCACTTTCTAAATTAAGCTGTGTTTTCAAGCTCCATTTCAGCCCAATATTGTTTTTCTCCATATCTTCTGGGGATGTTGTACATGGCTCTGGAAATAGAAAAATATAATTTCAGTATGTACATGTGGATGTATCAATGGACATTTGATTCACTAATTGTATAGTGACTCCATGCTGAAGGATACTCTGTTGCTTGAGAAGGAATTGAGGGCAGTTTCCCCATGCAGTGCTAGATAACTACAGTGTAGTGCACAAAACTGAGCAGGATGTATGTGCAGGCTGAACAGAGACTGCTATGTAAAATCTCCGATCAAAGGTGCAAGGGGCGCAAGGGCATCTAGAGTATAGCACCCATTGGGACACTATTCGAAGAAGAACAAGAAGGAATTCAACAGAAGGAGCTTTCAAAACAAAGTAGGCATAGTTGTTGGCATTTCTCAGGTCTTCCAGAATGTTCTCATTATAACAAATTTGAAGAAAAAGGTTTTGGAGCTTATCTACAGTTCTTCACCTCCACACTTGTAGACTTAAGCTGGTAAGCGGTCTGGTCCTGCTGGCTTGTTGTTCTTGGTTTGCATGATTGTTGGTGTTACTTCTTTGAGTGTGGAAGGTTCAGCAAGAGATTCTTTTTCATGTCACTGAAGTATGGATTGTTCCAATTTTTAAGAAAGGAGACCAGTCAGAGTGTGGAAGTTATCAAGGCATTGCCTTGCTATCCCACCTGTATCCTCTTAAACCAATTACTTCCCCTTGTTGAGGAAATATTGCCAGAATCTCAGTGTGGTTTCAGACCATCCTGTGGGACAACCAACATGATCTTCATTCCCCACCAAATCTAGGAAAAGTCTCGGGGACAAAATCAGGATCAGCACATGGCCTTCATCGATTTGTTGAAGGCCTTCAACTCTATCAATTGTGAAGACCTGTGGAAGAGGCTGGCCAGATTTGACTGCCCTCCAAAATTTATTAGGGTCCTAAGGCTTCTTCATGATCAGACAACTGCCACCATTCGCTGTACTGACTTAGAGACGGACCCTTTCATCATCAAAACTGTGGTTAAGCAAGGATGCGATATTACCCCAATCCTGCTCTCCAGCTATTTAGCAGTCATTCTGGTTCTCGTTAAAGACCACCTCCCCACTGGAATTGAAATTCAATACAGAATGGATGGGCGGCTTTTTAATCTTTGATGTCTCTGCTCAAAGTCTGAAGTCCTCCAGGCATCTATTATTGATCATTAGTATGCTGATGACTATGCCATTCTTGCACATACTGAGAATGACCTTAAGTCCACACAACATTTTGTTGCACAAGCATACTGAACCCTAGGACTCTCACTTAATATCAAGAAGACTAAATGCGCCATCAGTCTGCTTCAGGCCTTGCACATGATCCACCACAAATCACCATTGAGGGACAGACTTCGGAGACAGTTGAGCACTTCTGCTACCTTGGTAGCCAACACTCTCTAAATGCAAAAATGACAGTGAGATCCAGCACAGGATCCAGTGTGCAAATGCTTCCTTTGGGAAACTGCTCTGATGCATTTTCACAGATCGTGACCTATGGAAGGACACCAAGATTCAGGTCTATAAGACAGTTGTCATCCCTACACTCCTTTTTGGATGCGAAACCTGGGTTATCGACAGCACCTCAAGAGTTTGCAGAGGAACCACCAACGATGCCTCCTGAAAATCCTTCATATCAAGTGGGAAGATCACCGCACTAATGCCAGCATCCTCAATCAAGCCAATGTCACCAGCATTGAAGCAACGATCCTTATCCACCAATTCTGCTGGGCTGTACGTTGTGTGTGGATGCCAGATTCTCACCTCTCAAAATAATCCCTCTACTCTCAGCTCACGTATGGTCATAGATCCTGTGGTGGTCAGAGGAACTGCTACAAAGAAACACTAGAAGTGTATCTCGAGAAAACTGATATGGACATCACAACCAACCATACTACAATGGTGCCACATCTTCCATCAGGCAGTGGCCCGCTTCGAGGAGAAGTGCCTTGCCCTCAAATTGAAGAGAGAGACAGAAGAAAGAACGGTCTCTCAGCCAGGGCTGTCCCTAGCTATTCTGGGGCCCTATGCAGCCCTCCCCATGTAGGGGGATGGGGGGGCCCAGGCCTCCATGGGGGGGGGCAGGACTGGCTTGGGGGATGGGGGGGGGAGAACCTCCCCCAGCACTCACCAGTGCCGGTGAGTGCAGGCCCAGCCTTGCTGCAGTCCTCAAGGGAGTGGGGGAGAGGCTGGGGTGAAGCAGGGGCAGAGGCTTGGGGAAGGGGTGGGGCTTGGGGCAGAGCAGGGCAAGGGCTTGGGGAAGGGGTGGAGTGGGGGTGGGGTTAGGGTGGAGCAAGGGCAGGGGCCATGGGGAAGAGGTGTAGCAGGGGCTGGAGAAGCACGCAGCTGCTCAAGGCACCAGGAAATTTGGGGCACCAAATTTCCTGGTGCCCTACGCAGCTGCATATTTTGTGTATGGGTAAGGACGGCCCTGCTTCCAGCACACAGCTGACCTGCCAGGAAATGTCTGTACCTACTGCGGGCAGATCTGTGGTTCCAGTCCTCTCAGGACCCATATGTAAATCCATGGTAGCGATCATCCTCGAATCGAGGAATCACCCATGATAATGAATCATATTGTGTAAAGGAACAGTCTGTTGGAAGCTGGGACCAGATGAGCACAGGCAGATCCACACATTTTGGTTATATTTTACAATCTGGCCCCTCTGTGTCACTCAGCTGATGCAAGAAGTTTGCCGAGTTATAGGCTGTGAAGCTGAGAGCAGGGGGACCAGGGTTGCGGCCCGATTGCTTTTTGACTTGGTGAAACCTGATCATCACTGTTATCCTGTGTGCCAGGCCACAATTCCAGTGGCTCAGTTTTGGAGAGGATGGGGCTAAGGGCTCATGGGCCAAGGCATTAGGCTGCTTGTGGTTGTGTTGCTGGTGGAGTATCTAGGAAGAGGAGAGTCATGAGGGAGGCAAATCTATGGCCCACACACACATACCTTAAATACCGTTGCACAGCTCCTGCCCTTAGCAATGGATAAACACAGGAGCTGGGGATTAATTGGTGGAGCTGTGTGTCTCTGAGTCAGAAGCTGCCAGAAAGTCAGGGGACAGTAAGAGAAATCTTGGAAGAGGGGCCCTGAGGAAAGGCTGAGAGAGCATTTTTTGGACAGAGTGCTGAATGTGAAGCAGGCTTAGAACTGTGAGCAAAGAAACTTCCTCCTGATGTTCATTTTGCATTCAGAAAAACAGGACTTTGTGTACACTCTTTGTAAATTAAACTGCTTCATAGAAAACCTGACTCTATCCCCAATTTCTCTTCCAAACACAAAAAATGAGGTAGAAGACCCTGAGTATTGGCTAACCACTCAGACCAAAAAGGTAAAAAGAAGATAAAAAGAAATTAAAACAAGACCTGAAACAGGAGTGGGAGACTTCACAAAAGAAACTGAAGCAATATTTGGTAGTTTCCCAGAAAGGTATCAGAGATGACTCACAGTCTGAGAGAAAATATTTGTTGTGGCAGCAACTACAAAGTCTCTAGGCAGATTGAGAAGCCAGCTGCAAAATTCCCAGTCTAGAATGGCAAGACAGATAAAGGAAGTGACCAACAAAGGTTTCCCAGTAACTAGAGGAGATCAGGAAAGCTTTTCCCAATATAGTTCTTGTTAACAGTGATGAGCTCCAGCAATAACTAAAGGAGGTTTAAAAAAAAAAAATCAGCTTCAGAGCAAATGAGTGCAGACCACAATGGAAGTCAGCGATCTGAATGAGGAATTGGCCAGCCAGAGAACTTGGGTAAGACAAGAACACGTACAAAACTTTTCAGCTCTGTTGGTATCCCATAGAAGCCCAGATGTCAAAGGGAGATTGTTCCAGCTCAAATCATACAGAGGTTACTTTGCTTGTTAGCTCTCTCTCTTTAACCCACCATTTCTCTTAAAAAAAAAAAAAACCCCTTAGAATTCCTCAGTAAAAATATTTTAATTTCACTGGAGATTACTTACCTCTTTTCTTACACTTAGGATATGCCAATTTCCCCTCCACACACTGTACTCTAAATTCAGAAGATGTTGGATCTCTCACATATCCATTTTTACAGTCAAATTCAACAAAGTCTCCACTTTCTAAATTCACTCTTGTTTCCGAGCTCCATTTCAGCCCAATATTGTTTTTCTCCATATCTTCTGGGAATGTTGTACATAACTCTGGAAATGGAAAAATATAATTTAAGCATGTACATGTGGATCTATCATTGGAAATTTGATTCACTAACTGTATTGAGACCTACCCCATCACCAAATGGTTTACTTAGCTAAATAAAACAGAAATATTTACAGATAAGATTTATAAAGTAAAAGAGAGATGGTAAGGTTGAGAGAACAAGAAGGAATTATCAAGAAACAGGCTTTCACACAAATCCAGGTGATACTGTGGGAAGGAACAGAGAAGTGACCGGGGCTAGATGAATAGCGAGGGAGACAAGGTTAGAGTCTATTTTACAATCTGGCCCATTTGTGTCACTCAGGCCTGGTCTACACTACGGGTTTAGGTCGACTTTAGCAGCGTTAAATCGAATTAAGCCTGGACACGTCCACACAACGAAGCCCTTTCTTTCGACTTAAAGGGTCCTTTAAACCGGTTTCTTTACACCACCTCCGACGAGGGGATTAGCGATAAAACCGGCCTTTGCGGGTCGGAATTGGGGTAGTGTGGACAGAATTCGAGGTTATTGGCCTCCGGGAGCTATCCCACAGTGCTTCATTGTGACCGCTCTGGACAGCACTCTCAACTCAGATGCACTGACCAGGTAGACAGGAAAAGACCCGCGAATGTTTGAATTTCATTTCCTGTTTGCTCAGCGTGGAGAGCACAGGTGACCACGCAGAGCTCATCAGCACAGGTAACCGTGATGGAGTCCCAGGATCGCAAAAGAGCTCCAGCATGGACCGAACGGGAGGTACAGGATCTGCTCGCCATATGGGGAGATGAATCAGTGCTAGCTGAACTCCGTAGCAGTAAAAGAAATGGCAAAGTATTAGAAAAGGTCTCCAAGGCCATGAAGGATCGAGGCCATAACAGGGACACACAGCAGTGCCGCGTGAAAATTAAGGAGCTACGGCAAGCTTACCACAAAGCCAGAGAAGCAAATGGAAGGTCCGGGGCAGAGCCGCAAACTTGCCACATCTATGCGGAGCTGCATGCCATTCTAGGGGGTGCAGCCACCACTACCCCAACCGTGTGCTATGACTCTCTCACTGGAGAAACACACAGGGAAGACGGTTCGGGGAACGAGGAAGATGAGGATGGAGGTACTGTAGGTAGCTCACAGCAGCAAGGAAGCGGAGAAACCGGTTTCCCCAACAGCCAGGATCTGTTTGTTACCCTGGACCTGGAACCAGTAACCCCCGAACTCACCCAAGACCCTCAGGGCACACAGGAGACCTCTGGTGAGTGTACCTTTGTAAATATTTGTAAACATTACACATGGTTTAAAAGCAAGCGTGTTTAATGATTAATTTGCCCTGGCAATCGCGGTCAGTACATCTACTGGAAAAGTCTGTTAACGTGTATGGGGATGGAGCGGAAATCCTCCAGGGACATCTCCAGAAAGCTCTCCTTTATGTACTCCCAAAGCCTTTGCAAAAGGTTTCTGGGGAGGGCTGCCTTATCCCGTCCGCCATGGTAGGACACTTTACCACGCCAGGCCAGTAGCACGTAGTCTGGAATCATTGCATAACAAAGCATGGCAGCGTATGGTCCCGGTGTTTGCTGGCATGCAGACAATATCCATTCCTTATCTCTCTTTGTTATCCTCAGGAGAGTGATATCATTCACGGTCACCCGGTTGAAATGGGGTGATTTTATTAAGGGGACATTCAGAGGCGCCCGTTCCTGCTCTTCTGAACAGAAATGTTTGCCCGCTGTTAACTACGCGGTGGAGGGGAGGGGTGAAGTGATCATCCCAGAGAATCGTGTGTGTGTGTGTGGGGGGGTGGTTTACTTGGGTTTGTGCCGCATGTTAACCGGGAAACCGCAGCCCCTCCTTTTACATTGAAAACCCATTTTAAATGGACAACCCAATTCATCCTTGATATGGGAAATGCGCTGCTGTTTGAAACCTTTCCCGCATGTTAAGAAGGTTAAAAAAGCCAAAACACTGTGGCCTACCATGGCTGCCTGCAAGCCGAAATATGCGACCTTGTAATGAAAGAGTGTACCCATTGTTCTCTAAAATGTGTCTTTTTTAACCACCTCTCCCTTCTCCTCCACCAGCTGCAAATGTTTCTCCTTCACAGAGGCTAGTTAACATTAGAAAGAGAAAATGTAGGACGAGGGACGATATATTCACGGAGCTGCAGATGTCCTCCCACGCTGATAGAGCACAGCAGAATGCGTGGAGGCAGTCAATATTGGACATGAGAAAAGCACAATATGAACGAGAGGAGAGGTGGCGGGCTGAATGGCGGGATGAAAAGAGCAAGTGGCGGGCTGGAGACGATAGGTGGCGTCAGCTTGCAGACAGACGGCAAGAGTCAATGCTCCGTCTGCTGGAGCATCAAACTGATATGCTCGAGCGTATGGTTGAGCTGCAGGAAAGGCAGCAGGAGCAGAGACCGCCGCTACAGCCCCTGTTTAACCAACAGCCCTCCTCCCCAAGTTCCATAGCCTCCTCACCAAGACGCCCAAGAACACGGTGGGGGGGCCTCCGTCCACCCAGTCACTCCACCCCAGATGATCGCCCAAGCATCAGAAGGCTGGCCTTCAATAAGACTTAAAGTTTTAAAATGCAGTGTGTCCTTTTTCATCCCTCCTCCCCCACCCATCCCAGGCTACCTTGGCAATTATCCCCCTACTTCTGTGAGGAACTAATAAAGAATGCATGAATGTGAAAAAACAATGACTTTATTGCCTCTGCAAGCGGTGCTCGAATTGGGGAGGGTGGGGTGGGGTGGTTAGTTTACAGGGAAGTAGAGTGAACCGGGTCGGGGGCGGGGGGTTTGGAGGGTTCATCAAGGAGAAACAAACAGAAGTTTCACACAGTAGCCTGGCCAGTCACAAAACTCGTTTTCAAAGCTTCTCTGATGCGCACCGCGCCCTGCTGTGCTCTTCTAACCGCCCTGGTGTCTGGCTGCGCGTAATCACCGGCCAGGCGAGTTGCCTCAACCTCCCACCCCACCATAAATGTCTCCCCCTTACTCTCACAGATATTGTGGAGCGCACAGCAAGCAGCAATAACAATGGGGATATTCTTTTCGCTGAGGTCTGAGCGAGTCAGTAAGCTGCGCCAGCGCGCTTTTAAACGTCCAAATGCACATTCCACCACCATTCGGCACTTGCTCAGCCTGTAGTTGAACAGGTCCTGACTCCTGTCCAGGCTGCCTGTGTACGGCTTCATGAGCCATGGCATTAAGGGGTAGGCTGGGTCCCCAAGGATCACGATAGGCATTTCAACATCCCCAACGGTTACTTTCTGGTCCAGGAAGAAAGTCCCTTCCTCCAGCTTTCGAAACAGACCAGAGTTCCTGAAGACGCGAGCATCATGTACCTTTCCCGGCCATCCCACGTTGATGTTGGTGAAACGTCCCTTGTGATCCACCAGGGCTTGCAGCAGCATTGAAAAGTACCCCTTGCGGTTTACGTAGTCGGTGGCTTGGTGCTCCGGTGCCAAGATAGGGATATGGGTTCCGTCTATGGCCCCGCCACAGTTTGGGAATCCCATTTCAGCAAAACCATCCACTATTGACTGCACGTTGCCCAGAGTCACTACCCTTGATATCACCAGGTCTTTCATTGCCCTGGCAAATTGGATCACAGCAGCCCCCACCGTAGATTTGCCCACTCCAAATTGATTCCCGACTGACCGGTAGCTGTCTGGCGTTGCAAGCTTCCACAGGGCTATCGCCACTCGCTTCTCAACTGTGAGGGCTGCTCTCATCTTGGTATCCTGGCGTTTCAGGGCAGGGGAAAGCAAGTCACAAAGTTCCATGAAAGTGGCCTTACGCATGCGAAAGTTTCGCAGCCACTGGGAATCATCCCATACCTGCAGCACAATGCGGTCCCACCAGTCTGTGCTTGTTTTCCGGGCCCAGAATCGGCGTTCCACGGCATGAACCTGCCCCAGTGACACCATGATTTCCACATTGCTGGGGCCTGTGCCTTGTGAGAGGTCTATTCCATGTCAATTTCCTCATCACTCTCTTCGCCGCGCTGCAATCGCCTCCTCGGCTGGTCCGGGTTTCGCCTTGGCATGTCCTGGCTCTGCATATACTCCAGGACAATGCGCGTGGTGTTCATAGTGCTCATAATTGCCGCGGTGATCTGAGCAGGCTCCATGATCCCAGTGCTAGCTATGGCGCCTGGTCAGAAAAAAGGTGCGAAACTAGTATCTGATGGACCAGGAGAAGGAGGGAGGGCGGGAGGGAGGGAGGGCCGAGTGACGACATGGCGTACAGGTACAGGAACAGGGAATTAAAATCAAGAAAGGTGGCTGTGCATCAGGGAGAAACACAAACAACTGTCACACAGAATGGTCCCCCCAAAGATTAAACTGAAAACCCTGGGCTTAGCAGGCTGTTGATTTCACGGAGGAAGGGGAAGCAAATGAATACAGAACAAATCTATTTTTTACATCTTAAGCTGGCAGCCGACGGTGCAGCATGAGTGATAGCCTCTGCAGTACGATGACGACGGTTACCAATCGTAATATACCATCGTCTACCAAAAGGCAAGGGGCTGCTGCTGTGTAGCAATGCAGCCCCACATCTGCCAGCCCCACGTCCGCCAGCACCCAGCATCGCCCTCGGCCTCTTCTGGGTGCTTAGCAGACAATACTGGGCAATTGGCAGAAAATAGTATACTACGACTGGTAGCCATCATCATCGAGACAGTAGCATGTCTGCCCAGGTGCCCATGATTGACAGCCACTCCAATACGACGACGACGGATACCAGTCATAATATACCATCGCCTACCAAAGGGCAAGGGGCTGGTGCAATGCAGCCCTACAGCTGCCAGCCCCACGGCTATTACTCATGCTACACCGTCTACCGCCAAAAGGCAGTTAGCAGCTGCTGCTGTGTAGCAATGCAGTCCCACGTCTGCCCAGAGGACATATGGTGACGGTGAGCTCAGCTGAGCTGAGCGGGCTCCATGCTTGCCGTGGTATGTTGTCTGCACAGGTAACCCAGGTAAAAAGGTGCGAATCTATTGTCTGCCGTTGCTGTGACGGGGGGGGAGGGGCCTGACGACAGGTACCCAGAACCTCCCGCGACACTGTTTTGCATCATCCGGGCATTGGGATCTCAACCCAGAATTAAAAAAAAAGGCGCGAAAGTAGTATCTGACGGACTAGGGGAAGGAGGGAGGGCGGGCCGAGTGACGACATGGCGTACAGGAACAGGGAATTAAAATCAAGAAAGGTGGCTGTGCATCAGGGAGAAACACAAACAACTGTCACACAGAATGGTCCCCCCAAAGATTAAACTGAAAACCCTGGGTTTAGCAGGCCGTTGATTTGACGGAGGGAGGGAGAAGCAAATGAATACAGAGCAAATCTATTTTTTACATCTTAAGACGACGGTGCAGTGTGACTGATAGCCCTCGGCATCTTTCTGGGTGCTTGGCAGCAAATACTGGGCACTTGGCAGTTAGTGTATTACGATGGCCTTCAGGCCTATTGCACGATCTGCTGCTTAGGGAAGACTCTGCTAATGTGCGATGAGCCAACTTGTAATAGGACGCTTACCAGTCGTAATACACCATCTACTGCCAAAAGGCAAGGGGCTGGTGCAATGCAGCCCCACGGCTGCCAGCACCCAGATCGCCGATGAAGGCTACCAGTCTACTGCACCGTCTACCGCCAAAAGGCAGTTAGCAGCAGCTGCTGCTGTGTAGCAATGCAGTCCGACGTCTGCCGGCACCCAGAGGACATATGGTGACGGTGAGCTGAGCGGGCTCCATGCTTGCCGTGGTATGTTGTCTGCACAGGTAAGCCAGGTAAAAAGGCGCGAATCTATTGTTTGCTGTTGCTGTGACGGGGGGGGAGGGGCCTGACGACATGTACCCAGAACCTCCCGCGACACTGTTTTGCATCATCCAGGCATTGGGATCTCAACCCAGAATTCCAAGGGGCGGCGGAGACTGCGGGAACTGTGGGATAGCTGTGGGATAGCTACCCATAGTGCAATGCTCCGGAAGTCGACGCTAGCCTTGTACTGTGGACGCGGTCCGCCGACTAGAGCACTTAGAGCATTTTATGTGGGGACACACACAATCGGCTGTATACAACCGATTTCTATAAAACCGGCTTCTATAAATTCGAACTAATTTCGTAGTGTAGACATACCCTCAGCTCATGCAAATGGGCCAGAATCTAGCCATAGCTGGCCAACAGACTACTCCCCATGCAGAATGATACTCTCTCTGAGGCCTGAAAAGGAATTCAGGGCAGTTCACCCTCATAGTGCTAGATAACTACAGTGTGGTGCACGAGACACAGCAGGATGCATGCGCAGGCTGAACAGACACTACTACATGAAATCTCCAATCAAAGGTGCAGGGGACGCAAGTGCACCTAGAATGGAGCACCCATTGGGACACTACTCAAAGAAGAGCGAGAAGGAATTCGAGAGAAGGAGGCTTTCAAAACAACGGTAATCATACTGTATAAAGGAACAGTCTGTTGGAGGTTGGGACCAGATGAGCAGAGAGAGGCACACACACCATGACTCGATTTTACAATCTGGCCCCTCTGTGTCACTCAACTGATACAAGGGGCTTTACTAGGTATAGGCTATGAAGCCAGGGTGGGGGGAACCTGGACTGTGGTCTGATTGTTTTTTGACTGGGCCAGACCTGATCTGCACTGTGATCCTGTGTGCCAGGTCACAACACCAGGCATTGATTTGGAGTGGATGGGATTAGGAGTTTATGGGCCAGCACACTTAAACTGCTGGTTGTGGTGGTGTTGGTGCCTGCATGAGAAAGGAAGAGGACAGTCAGGAAGAAGGCAAATCTGTGTTCCACTCACACACATCTTAATTTTTGCTGCATTGCCCATGTCTGTAGTGATGAATAAACACAGGAGCTGAGGATTAATTGATGAAGCTGTTTATGTCTGAGATAGAAGTTGCCAGAAAGCCAGTGGACAGCAAGAAAAGCCCTGGAAGAGTAGCCCCACAGAAAAGCTGTGAAAGCATTTTTTGGACAGAGTGCTGAATGTGAAGAGATGACTCGCAGTCTGAGAGAAAATATTTGTTGGGTCAGCAACTACAAAGTCTCTAGGCAGATTGAGAAGCCCAGCTGCAACAGTCCCAGTGTAAAATGGCAAGACAGATAATTGAGGGGACCAGCAAACTGACCCTCATGGATAGAAGGTTTCCCAGTAACTTGAGACAATCATGAAATCTTTCCCCAATATGGAGCTTCCTAACAGTGATGAGGTCCAGCAAGGACTTGACTTAAGGAGCTAAAAAAATCAGCTTCAGAGGGGAAGCAAATGAGTGCAGACCACAATAGAAGTCAGCTATCTGAATGAGGAATTGGGCCAGCTAGAGAACTTGGGGTAAGACAAGAACACTTACAAAACTTTTCTGCTCTGTTGGTAACTTAAAGAGGCCCAGATGTCAGAGGAATTATGTCCCAGCTCAAGTAATAGAGCTCACAAGCAAAGTAACCCATGAATCTCTTTAATCCACCATTTGTGTTCTCTATTTAGATTGTAAGCTGTCTGGGTCAGGAAGCATGATTTCCCACATGTTTCTATGGTACCCATCACAATGGTGCCATAATATTTTTTAAACCTGATAATTCCCTAGTAAAAATTAAGACAGGTAATTCACCAATATTGTAGTTTCACTGGAGATTTACCTTTTCTCTTACATTTAGGATATGCCAATTTCCCCTCCACACACTGTACTCTAAATGCAGAAGATGCTGGATCCTTCACATATCCATTTTTACAGTCAAATTCAACAAAGTTTCCACTTTCTAAATACAATCTTGTTTTCGAGCTCCATTTCAGCCCAATATTGTTTTTCTCCATATCTTCTGGGGATGTTGTACATGGCTCTGGAAATAGAAAAATATAATTTCAGTATGTACATGTCTCATTGAACATTTGATTCACTAGCTGTATTAAGACTGACCCTGTCCCAAAATGCTTTACATAGCTAAATAAAGCAGGGAAATATTTTCAGATAAGATTTGAACAGAAAAAGGAGAGTCGGTATGGTTGAGAGAACAAGGAGCTCTAGAGAAGGAGACTTTCACACAAACTGGTCCAGGCTTTTGCTAGAGTAGGCATCCCTAAGGAGATCCTGACTGAACAAAGGACTCCCTTCATGTCAAGAGTAATAAAAGACTTATGTACCCTGCTCTGAATCCAGGCCTTGAGGACCTCTGTCTATCATCCCCAAACAGATGGTCTGGTTGAGCGATTTACTCAAGAGCATGATCCGAAAGGTGGTGGCACAAGACAGAAAAGACTGGGATTACCCTCCTTTCATACCGGATGTTTGTGATACGAGAAGTTTCCCAAGCATCTACTGGATTCTCCATCACAAGGGTGAACCGCCGCCCAAGTAGGTAGTACCATAGAATCTCCATGGCCCATTTAACCGTTAGGCATTCCTTTTCTACTACGGCATACCATTGCTCCTTGGAGGGGGGAGGGCTAGCTCAGTGGTTTGAGCATTGGCCTGCTAAACCCACAGTTGTGAGTTCAATCCTTGAGGGGGCCACTTAGGGATTTGGGACAAAATCAGTACTTGGTCCTGCTAGTGAAGGCAGGGGGCTGGACTCGATGACCTTTCAAGGTCCCTTCCAGCTCTAGGGGATAGGATAGGATAGGAAGTCATTGCGGAGAAACTAAATGGATTCTTTGCTTCAGGTTTCACGGCTGAGGATGTTAGGGAGATTCCCAAACCTGAGTCAGCTTTTGTAGGTGACAAATCTGAGGAACTGTCACAGATTAAAGTGTCACTAGAGGAGGTTTTGGAATTAATTGATAAACTTAACAGTAACAAGTCACCGGGACCAGATGGCATTCACCCAAGAGTTCTGAAAGAACTCAAATGTGAAGTTGCGGAACTATTAACTATGGTTTGTAACCTGTCCTTTAAATCAGCTTCTGTACCCAATGACTGGAAGATTGCTAATGTAACGCCAATATTTAAAAAGGGCTCTAGAGGTGATCCCGGCAATTACAGACCGGTAAGTCTAACATCAGTACAGGGCAAATTAGTTGAAACAATAGAAAAGAATAAATTTGTCAGACACATAGAACATAAATTGTTGGACAAAAGGTTTCTGTAAAGGGAAATCATGTCTTACTAATCTATTAGAGTTCTTTGAAGGGGTCAACAAACATGTGGACAAGGGGGATCCAGTGGACATAGTATAGATTTCCAGAAAGCCTTTAACAAGGTCCTTCACCAAAGGCTCTTACGTAAATTAAGTTGTTATGGGATAAAAGGGAAGGTCCTTTCATGTATTGAGAACTGCTTAAAAGACAGGGAACAAAGGGTAGGAATAAATGGTAAATGTTCAGAATGGAGAGGGGTAACTAGTGGTGTTCCCCAAGGCAAGGGCGGATTAACAAATTTGCCGCCCCTAGGCCATCAAAAAATTGCCACCCCGCGCCCCCCCCCGCCAGCTCACTCCGCTCCCCCCCGCGGCAAGCTGGGGAGGGAGGGGGAGAAGGGGAGTTGCGGCGCGCTCGGGGGATGGCGGCGGCAGTGGAGCAGAGGTGAGCTGGGGCGGGCCGGGGAGTGGTTCCCGGCCCCCCGTTACTCCCCATGCCCGCGGGCCCTAGCTCACCTCTGCTCCGCCTCTTCCGAGCACGCTNAGAACTGGATAAATTCATGGACATTAAGTCCATTAATGGCTATTAGCCAGGATGGGTAAAAAATGGTGTCCCTAGCCTCTGTTTGTCAGAGAGTGGAGATGGATGGCAGGAGAGAGATCACTTGATCATTACCTGTTAGGTTCACTCCCTCTGGGGCACCTGGCATTGGCCACTGTTGGTAGACAGGATACTGGGCTAGATGGACTTTTGGTCTGACCCAGTATGGCCATTCTTATGTTCTTGGCCCGGCTCAGTTGGTCTTGCCCCACTAACTTCCCTGAGACCAGAGTGACAGCACTCCCAGAGTCCACTCTGGTCTGGATATTGTTCATCTTTACTGGCCTGGTGTACTCATGTGGGGTCGTTGCAACCCCCACCAGGCTGATTAGGCCACATTGGTCCCTGCGATCCCCCAGATTGCCTTGCATGGGCTCCTCTCTGTTGGGGCACTGGGCTGCTATATGCCCCAACTCCCCACACTTGTGACAATGATATCTCATCCGGAGGTTGCCCTCTGTCTTGGGCTTTCTGACCCATTTGCCCAGCCCTCCTGCCCCAGACCCCTAGGTTCCTTCAGGGCCGTGGGCCGCTCCTTGGTGCCTGTTCTTTCAACTATGGCTTTCTTGGAGTTCTCAATAATCCAGGGCCTCTGGGTCAGGACTGGCTTCCTGGAACACCGTATTTCACCTCCTCGGGTTTCAAACAGTTCACGGGCTGCCAGTTGTCTCTCCACGAGGGTGACCAGTTCATCATAGATGGAGGGTCATTCTGGCCTACCCAGGTTCGAGGATAGTCCCCTCATATAGCGGTTCAGCACCAGGAGCTCCATCATTTTCTCAGAGCGGAGGGCCTCTTGGCGTAACCATGTCCGGGCTAGGTGGATTAGGTCAAACAGTTGTGACCGCAGTGTCTTGTCTTCACAATACTGCCATTCATGGAACTTCTGGGCTCGCAAGGCCATCGTTACCTTGGACCTGGCCAGGATCTCTGCCATCAGCAGGGGGTAATCTGCCGCCTCCTCTGCGGTCATATCATTTTGTGCCTTCCCGCACAAAAATGGGGCAAGGATGCCCGACCACTGGTCTTGGGGCCAGGCCTCCTGTAGGGCTCTCCTCTCGAAGGCCAGGAGGTATGCCTCCACATCATCCTCCTGGGTCATTTTCTGCAGACAGTAGCTGGCCCATGTAGTTCACGTCCCACCATACCCGCGGCTCAGCTCTGTAAGGGCCTTCACCTGGTTCACGAGTTCCTGCAGCATGGCCCGATCTTGGGTGGCCTGATTCATCAGCAGGTGATTAGTCTCCTGCTGCAGCCGCATGGCCTCCTGATGGGTGGCTGCCTGGACCCGGGTAGCTTCCTGCTGGGCAGCGGTGGCTTACACCAGTGCTTTGACCACGTCCTCCATCTTGGGGATGGGGTGGTCATGACCCAATCTGGGTTACATTCACGGGACAGAAATCTCACTCCAGATACCATGTGTGGCAAAATGGCCGATGTTGATATGGTGGGTCCCGCACTTTTCTTGGCAGGGGGAAAGTACGCCACTCTTTGCCCCTGCTCTTGGGGTGCCAAGGGCCCCTCTAATGGCTCGGGAAGGTGGTAGAGGAGAGAAAGGGAGGAGGGGTCTGGGTTTGCTCCTCACTCTGAGCCCCAGCCACTCTCAACACCTTCAAGTTTCTAACCATCTTCCCTCCTTGGGTAGGGTTACCCTTGGTCCTGGATGCTGGGGGAGGGAGTCTCCCTGTCCTCCAGTTCTCTGGTCTTTCAATTCTTCAGCAACACACTTCCAAACTCCAGTCTTCTCTTCTTCCTTACACCACACTGTCTGCCTGAAGCAGGGTTTTTTAATTAAGTTCCTGACAGGGCCTTAATTGACTACAGGTGCTCCAATTAACCTATAGTAACCTACCCTCGTCTATAGGGAACCACACCTTAATTAGCCTAGGGCTTATATATCTCCCCTCGACCACTCTCCCACTTCTCCCTAGCCCTGCTGTAGCACAATAGCTAAATAAAGCAGGGAAATATTTTCAGATAAGATTGAACAGAAAAGGAGAGATGGTACGGTTGAGAGAACAAGAAGGAGCTCTAGAGAAGGAGGCTTTCATACTAACCAGGGCCATATTGTGGGAAGGAACAGAGAAGAGACTGGGGCTGGCTGAATAGAGAGAGAGACAGCATTATACTCTATTTTACAATCTGGCCCCTTTGTGCCACTCAGCTGGTGCAAGTGGGCCAGAATCTAGCTATATCAGGCCAACAAAATACAATTCATGTGGAAGGATACTTACTTTTTGATGATATGAAGCTGGCAGATCGGGCTTCCCGTTGTCCTCTTCCCCCCACCCCGACCTTTGAGTAAGTGACATGGCAGAAGACAAAGGGGATGTGGTGGGCTACATGATCAGTTTATCATAAATTTAAGAACCACACAGAGGTAGCTGCATAGCTGGGGATCACTGCACCACAGTGTACTCCAGCCACCCCCTCCCCTCTCACTCTCAACATATGGAGGTTGGAGAGAGCAGACTATATTGGTTTTATGCCAGTTAGAGTTCCCCCTGGGTAAAAGTGGAATCCCCTGCTGCTCATGCCAGCATCGTGTCTACTCCAAGTACTGAAGAGCAGTGACCAATATTCCTCCTGGTCTTCCATAAGTTATTGAATTGTATTTCACAGCATCTGCTATAGTTGAAATCTTTTCAACTAAAATATATATTTGAATATATTTTTTCATGTACAGTAAATGGTAGTTTCATTGTAATGGTTGTTGCAGGTTTTAACTAAGATATATTTTGGGGGGTTCATTCTAAATATTTATAATGGTGTGGGTGTTTGCTATTTGCCAATCTTTTCCTTTTGAAAAATCTGCACTGATGTCCCTATAAAGAATGTGAGTCTCCCCCACACTTGCTCCGGTATAAATCAGGGGTAACTCAATTCAGATGTATGGAATTAATCTGGTGTTACACCAGTACAGGTGACTTCAGAACTGGGCCCATAATATGAAAAATACCACAACTCATCACATTCTTTTTTATATCGTAGATAGTTGTACCTACCTAAGCAAACTGGTGGGTCTGTCCATTGGCCAGACTCACAGCTAACAAAGGCAGATCCCTTCATTCTATGAAAACTTTGGCACTTGTATTCCACTCTTGAACCTGAGTCATATTCTTTCTGTAGGAAGGCCATGACGTCTCCATTATCAATAGCAGGTGGGTGCCCACACTTTCTAGCAGCCTCTAAAATTAATGTAGAAATAAAAAACATGCACATCAGAGATTATTTACAATAAATGCTGTAAGATCACATATATTACAGAATAGTGCTATCAAATGTACTGTGATAGAGCAGGAAAGATTCCAAAGAAAATTTTAAAAAATCCTCTTGGTATTGGAACTGAACACAAAATACTACAAGATATATCTTTAAAGTTGACACAGCATGATACTTCCATACTAGCAGTATGGAACTGATGGCAAAATAGGTAACTAGCTACTCTAGCTTTGTCAAAATCTGATTCTGGTTGCTTTTCAAACAAGTTAATTTGGAAGCCTTTGGGTTAATCATCTCTGCCCAACTAATCTCACCATTCTGTCTTGAGCACTGACTAGCACAGAAACAGAAAGTAAGAGGCTTTGACCCAACTCCTCCCCTCCCAAGGCTCATGTGGATCAATCAACTGAGATGTGCATCCATGTGAAGTACCTACTCTCTCCAGGACCATATTACCATGTAGGGTATTTGATGCACCCAGCACTTGTCTCAGAGTATTGTGAATTACCATGGTATCTGCATATTGAAAGACTGGGGGTAAAATAATGGTAAGAGGATACAAGCTAAATAGAAGTTGGGACAATACGGGCCAAAGGAGTGGAATATGAAACATAGAATAATGCTAGAGAGATAAATGAGTGTAAATCATACAAAGGGATCGGTGGTGGGAAGCTGCAGCCAGCACATCCCTCGGCCTGCACCGCTTCCCACAGCCCCCATTGGCCTGGAGCGGCGAACCGCGGCCAGTGGGAGCTGTGATCGGCCAAACCTGAGGACGCGGCAGGTAAACAAACCGGCCCAACCCACCAGGGTGCTTACCCTGGTGAGCTGCATGCCAAGGGTTGCCAATCCCTGTCATACAAGAAAGAAGTACCACACAAATGGAGGGGAAAAGGAAAGAAAGAATCCCAGGACACAAAAACCTCCTGATGTCCCTATAACTGATAAAATCATAGATGTGGCTAAGCTGTGCCCTTTAGAAAGAACCCTTCACTGGGTGGATTTTAAAAATAATTCATAGAGAAGCCAAAGTCATCATCTGAAATTTACTCTCTAATACAAACTGCCTTTTCCTCTCTCTCTGCTCCTCTTCTCACAGAAAGGGAAGTGAGATTGGGATAAACAAGATAAAGTTTTGAAAATGGTAAGGCTAAAAATTAACATGAGTAATAAAATACTATACCTTTACTCAACATAACTTAACATGTGTCTCTGCCCTCTTTCTGCTTTATGGCCCGCCCCTTTTGCCTTATGGCCCATCCCTAGGTCTCACTTTTGAAATGTGGATTTCTGGCACTGGTTGCCATTTTGGAAAAAAAAAATCCTTTCTATTTAATTTATTCTTATCAGATGCATTAGAAATAGAAAAGAAATATATGTTTCTTGCTCTTTCCTCATTTTAACAAGAGAAAATGTTTTATATTTTTAATGCAATATTAAATAAAGTCTAGTAAACAGGTGTACAATGTTGTAATAACCGAAGAATAAAGAAAGGCTAACGTGCATCTTTTCTGTGGGGAAAAACAGTTGTGACAAAAAATGTTAGTAATGGCAGAATCAAGTGTTCCTATATATATATATATATACACACACACACATACACACACACGTATAAAAATCACATTTTTAGAGAAAAATATTATTTTATGCATTTACTGTATTTTTAAATAAAGAAATTAAATAATTGTACCACGTCTAAATAACAGAGAATAAAGAAGTTTTATATATGCACACCATGCATTTTTCTTATTTTTAGATAAAATATTTTTATATATTTAGTACTTATTTAAATAGTAATTAATTATACAAAGTCTCAAGGTAGAGACATAAAAGAGAACTGTTAATACATACTGTATATAGAATTATGCATTTTTATAAGAAAATATATATTTCATGAAGTTAATGCCTTTCTAAATAGTCACTAAATAATACTTTGTGACCTTTGTGGAACTGTTTAATCAACTTCATTTAGAATTGTAATATCTGCATAATTTTTTTTCTAAAAGTGCATAATTCTCTCTATATGTATATATTAATACTTCTCCTTTATTCCTTTGTCATTAATACTTTCTATAATTATTTAATGATTTTATTCAGAAATATGCTAACTGAATTAAAAATATGTTCCTATAAAAATGAGGAAAATGCATATTAACGTCATAACATTTCTCTATTCTGCTGTTACTAAGCTCTTTTATGCAATGACTTCATTTAGAAATGTACTAACTTAATTTTCTCTACAAATGTATGATTTTATGTAACACTCCTTTATTTCTCTATCATTCACTTTGTATAATTATTTAATGAGCTAGAACTGTTCTAGATGCACAAAAATATTTGTCTCTCAAAATGCATGATTCTGTATATGTATTAAGACTTCTCCTTTATTCCTCTGACCATAATGCTCTATTTAGAAGTGAACTAGCTGCATTTAATTTTTTTCTTAAATGATAGAAGGGATGCTAATATATATGTGTTAACACTTTGTTCTGCCATGACTAAGATTTTTGTAAATGAGTACACTCCTAAATAATTATTTAAAAACTGTCTTAAAATTATTTTTTTCTAAAACATGCATGTTAACTTTTTTGTATTGTTCTGTCATTAAGACTTTGTACACCAGATTACTAGACTTTATTTAAAATTGCACTAAATGCATAAAAACATATTTTCTTCTTAATGAGGAAAGGGCCACAAAGCTTCATTCAGTTCTACTACTTCCAGAAAGGAGAAATGGAATCAGAAATTTTAAAACTTCCATCCTTTTTTCAAGACGGCTGCCAGCACCAAAAATGCACATGTCAAAAATGAGACTTAGGGGAGGGACATAAGGCAAAAAGGATGGGTCATAAAGCAAAAGAGGGGCATGGGAACATACCAAAAATCACATGATGAGTGAAGCTATAGCTTTTTTTATGACTAACATATTGAATTTCCCTGGAAATAGAGGATAAAGGCAGCAAGAAAGTGAGAAGAAAAATTATCACAGAGCTACACAGCTATTGGCTTTCTACATATCACTTAGCCTTCTGTATCTAATAGCTAAACTTTAAGAAACTGTTTGGGGTAGCATGAGGCTCTCCACCTCAGGGATAGCTCCAAAACCATTGCATCTCCATTCAAACCAATGGTTTAGCTTGGTGCTTTATGGTGTGATCAGGGTGAGTTGCATGCTCCACTACAGTTTAGAGGGGGATGAGTTTTATGCTCCCCTTTGTGGTTGGCTAGCTCTTCTGCCAAGGCCCTGCTTCCCTCTGCTCCTTATGTGGTGAGTAGCATCCCACTGAGAGCAGCACTAGTAAAAACATTTGGGTTAGGATGCATAGAAAGAAAGGCAAACAACTATGAAGATTTATCAAAATCATCATGTTTCTGCAAAAAGTTTGAATCAGTGTTTTATCAGTAGGAAAATTTCTGATGAGCTCTATCCACATCATACTGTGTTCTTCCTCCCCAACTCACAGAAACTCTTCTGTGGGTTCTCCCTTGGAGTTTATGCTCTGTGCCTGAGGTGGATATGCCAACTAGTCTCTGCCAGATTGTCTCCCCCCCCACCAAAAAAAAAAAAACAAGAGCAAAGTCATCTTTCTTTTTCATATCACAAGGATAATTTTGTATGTACCTGAGCATACTGGTGGGGCTGTCCATTTTCCTAAGCGACATGTGATTATTTTGGATCCTGTCATTCCATGAAAACTTCGACATTTGTATTCCACTGAAGAGCCTGCTGCATATACTGGCAATAGGTCAGAAATGATGTCTCCATTTTGAATAGAAGGTGGGGGGCCACACCTTCCTAACACATCTAAAAAAACACAGAGCGTTGAAACACAGAGTAATTGCACTATATTAGGGTACTAGTTACGTAAAGTGGAAGTTCTAGTAGCACTATTCCCTGCCCTAACTATACCTGTAAAATCTGAGCCTTCAATAGAGTAAAAGATCAATCTTGCTATTTTTTTAAATTAATGTTTAACTTGCCTCATATTTTTCTTTTCTTCCAGGTCTCTCTTAGTTCCTGATTCCAAGTAGTTACCTCTCACTGTACAGACAACATGGAAGGAAGGGTGGTAAGGCTAGAATATTGGAATTACTCTTCTGGAGAAGTTTTAATCTACCATGAGATCCATGCTCTATGAAGGCTCAGTAATGTTCATGCATCTTGGGTAGACTATTTCTATGTGCTCTGTATTGGACTAAGAAGGTGGAGAAGTGCTTACATCTGTCTAGTGAGGTTACCAGTGTGAGATGTGATAGTGGTTATTGTGATATAAGCACTTCTCCACTGACCTACTTAATATACATTAAAGAGCAATTTAATATCATAGTCTGGACGAGTCTAGGAGAAATTCCAGCATAATTAAACATTTGTGTCCCTCATTTGGGGTCCTTGTTATACATTGTGCCCTGCATTTGGGCATGGCATGTTGAGAAGCTTGTCCTGAGTTGACTTAAGTTCTTGCCACTCTAAATTGTCATTAAATAAACTCTAGAGGCCACATCCTTGACCCCAGTTAAGGTCTTTTCACACCGTTGGAGTGACATGAAAAAACTTTTAAACTATCTCTAACTGGGAATGGTGAAGATTCCCCCTGTATGATGGAGTGGTTTGTCATGGGCAGCCCCACCCAGTCCTCAGCTGGTAGAAGGTTCCCTATGGGACTTCTCTTGTCAGCACAACTTAGAACAGTCCTTGTGCTGCTTACAGTTATGGCAGGAGCTGTTTCTCCCCCACTATCCACTTATGGCCCCAAATGTGGAGAAAGAGCAAGGTGTCTGAATGCTGTTCTATTCTCTCAAACCCACTAAGCATTACCCCAAGTTTCCCATTGCCTGGTAAGTTTCTAACTTATATAAAATTGTATTCTTTACTCTGAGTATTTGTGTCCTTTAATAGATTGTCGTGAAGGACCTTGTTAAGAACACGAAAAAAAACCACCCAAGGAAATTCTGTCTTCTGGTCCCATGTATCCACTGTCTTACCAACTCTTTCCAATAATGATAAATGAATAGAGAAGCACCTCTGCTAGGTTCATAAACCCACACCTGTATTTGCAAGGGAGCTAATTTAACCATAAATGCATCTAATTTGATTTCTCCTTTAAAGGCTAATTATTTTCCAATGTGTGCTGTTCTATTTCCAGTATGACAAATAAGGCAACAGGACACTTAATGCTGCTATCTACCCTGATCTATTAAATCTTTGTTTTCTAACAACTAAATCAGTGAAGCCCTCCTAAATAAAAACAAGTAAATTCATTCCATAAGTGTCATCTGTACATTCCACACTTTTGATAGTGGTGTCATTTTTTCTGTATTTATCAAATATAAGCCTATGAAGTACTGGTCTTTTGTTTCAAGTTTGCTCATTTTCCTCCCAGCTCAGAATATCCCAAGGAATAGTAATTTAATTAAGGAACACATACCTTTATTGCACTGGGGATACACAATATTGCCTGAATGACACCACACAGTGAAATCAGGAGATAAAAATGCCTGGGGTACATGTCCTGATTTGCACTTAAACACAACAAAATCATCATGTTGTATGTATTGTTTTCCATTGTATGCCTCAGTCAGCTCTATGCCACGGTTTTGCATTTCTTCCTGAGAGATAACACATGGCTCTAGAATGAGAAAAGCAGAAATCTAATGATGTACATATAGTTATCATGGTTGAGGTCTAGGTGGACTGATTCGGGGGAACCGATAGAAGAAAAGTATCTGGATTGTCAGGAACAAACACTGAACAAGATATTACCTGGCTTTTCCAATAATCACAAATTTGTTTTGATGTTAGCAATAGAAAAATGGTATGGTCAAGAACCTGGGATTCCCAGATTAGATCTCAGCCAGTGGCCTGTACCAGATGTATCAGAGGAAGGTGTAAGAACCCTGAGGCAGGCAGAGATGGGATAATTTGCTCCCCACCCCCTAATATTAGATCTCAGCTTGATCTCTAATAATTACAGACTGATTTAACCCTGAAACAGGAGTGTGAATATTGTTTCCACATTTTTTATCATTATTAATCATGATAATTCTGGATATTCTTGTAGGCCTTATAAACACTGAATTCCTTTTTGAGTCTTGCTAACTTCTTGGCCTCAATCACTTCCTATGGCAATGAGTTCCATCATCTAATTACGTGTTCTGTGAAAAAGTATTTACTTTTGTCAATTTCAAATTTTCCACCCTGAAATTTCATTGAATGTTCCTTTAAAAGGACTTCATTGAAATTGTAAAGAAAATACATTTTCCAATAACTTCTAAAAGAACCTCAGGAGATTTTGAACTTTCATCAGAAATATTTAGATTTCTAACAGTAAAGTCTCTATATTACAAAGTTCAAAATATTGGTACAAAATAATGTAACAAAAATGATATTTGAACTGTGAAGCACTTTTACCTACTACCAGATATATAAACATCATCTTACCCTCACAAATTGGTGTTTCTGTCCAGTTTCCATTGTTACAGAAAGATTTATTTTGCCCTTTCACTGAATAAAACTTTTGGCATTTGTATTCCACAGAAGAGCCTGAGGCATACTCTTTTTGCAAAAAAGTAGTTATATCTCCATTAACAACAATAGGTGGACGTCCACATTTCTTTCCTGTCGCTAAGCAAAAACAAACAAAACAAAATGATACTGCATGCCCAGTCATTACTTGTTCACCCATAAGGCTACTTGGGATGAGATTTTCTTCGTTATCTTCCCCTCATTTCATGTGAGTTATAGACAGTGTCTGCAAATTATCATACCTACCAGAGATACACAGTGGAAAATCTATGTGTCCATCAACACACTTCCTGGCTGAAGGTTCTGTGGGGTTATATCCTTCACTGCAGGAAAATTCCACTATTTGATCATTTACAACCATTATTGTACGTCTACGGCCACTGGACAGAAGCAGTTTTTTGTCCTCCAGTTGCTGTTTTGTGATGGTACATGGTGCTAAATGAAAACAGGAAAAAATTAGAACAATGTATTATTCACCACAAAGCTTTAAGTTAATCAGTTCCAAAACTCTAAATCAGATTACACACAATTAAAGCTATTGCTTTATTTTAATCTTTCACCATAATAACAATCTCTTCTATGATCTGGCCGCAGAAAGTGATTATGGCAAATATCAAAAATAATTTATTAATTAAATCTCATAATAAATTTCATGAGTCTGCATTAGATATGGGGCCTAAAACTGCTCCCATTGGGTGATTGGGCTCAGAGTCTAATTGCATTTTGATTGCAAATTAAACTTGTCAAGGAATGGTGAAAGGGAGATGGTTGCTGATTGGATAGTTGGAACTGGAGTCACCAGAGAAGTCACTGAAGAGAATAGAAAACTAAATTCAAATTACCTCTCCAAAGCAACCACCTTTATTATTATTTTATCAGTCCCTCAATGGATCACTTTTGATAGGTTTCATTGTACTAGTGAAAATGTAGCACACGAGTTAAAGTTGTGACTAAGCATATTACTTTTAGGGGCTCAGTGTGGTATTCACAATACAGGGGGAAAGGGTTAAATTTCTTGGGAGATGTATGGGGTGAGGCAAGCAGGGGTTTAAAGTTAGCCATTTTACATTAACCTCTTAGGCTTTCTAATATTTCTTAAATTGCCAAATGTTTAAAATTACTATTTATAAATTGTCCTCTTGGGAGCTGGAATAAGGAATGCCTGAGCATAGATTTCAGGGAGCAAGGAAAGTCAAGCCACAAGAGGTGGGTTTTGTGGAGGGATTTGAAGGAGGAAAGCTGTTCCAGGAATAAGGAAAGAAGGTGACTCCACAGTCATTATAATGTCAACATCTACATTGAAGGAGAACGCATTGAACCCACTAGAAAAACAATGCTATAAAATCCAGTGATGGAAATTTAATATAATACTTGTTTTCTCCCTGGTCAAATACCTGCATGAGAATGCACCCTAACTTCACAACATGGAGACACGGTGATAGCAACCAACCGCTTTCCTGCAATAGTGGAATAATGAAGGATTCTTCTCACCTATGGTCTCTGATCAACTACCGAGTTCTACATACATCTGCATTTATTAACAAAAATTCACCAAGACTTAAGCTGTGGGGAATAAAATAGATTCAAATTTCCCTTTACCCAAACATTTTGGCGCTGGCATCCAGTTTCTCCCATAACACGTTATCCGTTCAGATCCTGCCAGTGTGTATCCAGGATAGCAGCCGTACTGCACAGAGTCACTCTCCACATATTGCGATTTCTCACCACTAATAATATTGCCAAAATCAACATCAGGCGGCTGTTCACATACTGGCACTACACAAACCAAACACACAGTGTTATTCATTATAGGTGCAGATTGGGTAACTGAGCATCTGAAAAAGCATTTCAGACTATTTTGTCAGCTTGCAGTGCAGAGCTCAGGTAAATTTTAGATTGTATAAATATTTCCAAAAGACTGACTTGAGCTAAAATATAGCACTTTTATCTCTCCCTCTTTCTCTACTTTATATAAACAAACCATCACTGAAAGAAAAAAAATCATTTTGCAGGCAGGTTAGACTTTCATGTTTTGTTACTTAGAAACCTATTCCATGTTGGTGACATTATCACTGAAATGATAAACAGTGAAGAACTGTGTAATCTTATCACGTCCACACTGGTCAACGCATTCAAGTCTAAAATATGGCATGGGGCTCTGGGAGAGGGGGAGGGAGTCCTACAGAGAGAAGTGGGCAAAGGCTAGTGTTCAAATCAGATATCATTCAGATTTGGAGGATCTGAATATTGTCCAAATATCAGAACCCTCCCTGCCCAAATCTGAATAAAACTTCTGAGTCTGAATGGAAAACAATTCTGTCTAATCTAAACTAGTCTACCTAAGCATTTATAATGAGCCCATCATGGCAGAATCTACTTCAGTGTTGTCAATTAAGAGTGAACATGCCCTCTCGATTATTATATATATAATGCTACTAATAGCTACATAATCTGGTTTATTTTTAAAGATTTCTATATTTTATTTTAGATACATTAGGCCCATAAAACCTGCACATGTACTTGGAGTCTAGAGGTCAATTCACCAGTGTTCCCAACTACCATTTTGTTTAGTCTTTTAGAAAAAGAAATCCCTCCATTATACTGGATCCAACACCCATAAATTCTGGGAAATCTAGATCCAATGAATGAAAAATGCTGAGGTCTGGAGAAATGTTAACTAATCAGATTATGGCAAAGATGTTCAAAGATGCCTAGAAGATGAAGGAGAAATACTATTATTTTCAATGACAATTGTGTATCTAAATTCTTAAGGGACTTTGACAATCTCAGCCCATATATATAAAGTTTTTTTTTTTAAAATCATGTAAACTTAGGATGTGTGAATCACTCACCTAAGCCACTAAATGATGATGCTGTTGTCACCTTTGTCCTCTCCTACTTGTATTTGTCACCCCATCTGTTACTCCTCTTAATTAAAAGCCTGTCTAGCACCCTCACTCATGTGAGTAATCTCTGCTCATAAAATCATCCCTTTGTGTGGGTCTGCTCACAGGAGCAAGGCCTGCACCTTTAGCCATCTGCTTTGACCCTTTGAATGTAAAGAAAACTGTTACAAATAAAAAATCAATGACCATAAAGCAGAGATTGCCATATAGTGATTCAAGTATTCAGAATTCTTGGAACAGCTTATGCTTTTTCCTGAATTAACGTATCAAATCATATCAGGATTTATTGTTTGTCAATGCTAATATTTCTCTTTGAACACAAACATTTTAATGTTCATGTAAAGAAAACTCAGTATTAATTTAGTGTAGCACCTCCTCACCAATGCCAGGGTTATGGCTGAGACAATTCTTTCATTCGAAGCATTTACCGGTGCTGAAGTTTCTCATGTTCTTTGTCAGTCCAAAAGTAAATGTTTGGGGGGAACTTTGACCAATGTCTGATCAACCATTTTTCATTACTCAAGAAAAAAGAAGTTACTTCATTAACAAATTTAAGATTTTGATAAAACCAGTTCAGATCTAAAACCTCAAGCTCTACAAACTCTTGAGTCTTACTGAGGAATTAATGTCAGCTAATGTACAAAACAATTAACCGAGACAATGAAACAACTGATAGCACAGTATACTGGCACCTCATGTCATTTTCTGTGCAGAGTTTGGTGTACGTGGAATCCAGTTATTCAGATATGCCTGCCTGAGGAAGTGCATATCTTCCAGAATGTAATACATTGAACTACTGAGTAGCTCAATTAACATGGATTATTTGAGCAAAAACAGCCTGTCCTACATTAACAGTTATGATTCAAATTACTTCTTTGGTGTACTTAACTGCTTGGAACCCTCCCAGTCTCTTGGAAAGTCATCCCTCTAAGTCCTAGTTCACTGAATGATGTGATGGGGAAGGACTCAGAAGGTCTAGTGTCAAAGATAAAAATGCCCCCTTCTCTATAGAGCTCAACGGACTATCTAGAGCTATTTCTAAGGCATCTTTCCCTATATTATCTATATATCAGGCCCATATACCAGAAACTTTTCTACAATCAGCACAGTATTACTCTTGGAGTGATATGAAATAAAAACAATTGCTAAACAAACATAAATCCTGTTGAATTCATAATTCATTTAATGTGGCAAAAATAACTATGGAGATGAACAGGAAACAGATATGTGAGTACCTTAGTAAATTTCACCAGCTGTCAGGATTACAGCAATAATGCATACAGAGCTACTAGGAACACTCACATACTTTGGCACTCTGAATCCCTCTGAAGTATTTTGTTTCATTAGCCTTGTTTCATTAGGCAGTAGACACATGGGAATAGTCTCTAGAATAACACAAAAGTAAGGCTCCATAACTAACCCTCCATCTGCAAAGGTTCTCACGCACTCTCCTCCATTTGTCACTAAACCCCCTATTTACCATGTTCCATGAGTCATTGTTTTACCCTTGCAAAATGGAGCTGAGGATCTTTTAATTCATTTTGCATCTTACCTTGTCCCTTAGCATAGAAAGCCCAGAGTATCTGAATGATGATACCTCTCAGCAAAGTCATGCTGGTGCTTGATAAAGTACACCCAGCACTTGTAATAGCTGACATGGAGTTCTGCTCTTCTCTGGATCCTGTCCTCAGCAAATGAAGACTGACCTTCCTTTATAACCCCTCTCTGTTGCACCCCCGACCTCTTCTCTTGCAACATCTAATTCCAGAAATAACAGATATAAACTCCACCAGGAACACAAAACAAGTTGTTTGTTTGTTTCCCAATGCTCCTCTTTCATGACATAGGACCTGCACATCCACTAATGTGATATATGCCATCATGTGCCAGCAACGCCCCTCTGCCATGTACATTGGCCAAACTGGACAGTCCCTCTGCAAAAGAATAAATGGACACAAATCGGACATCAGGAATGGTAACATACATAAGCCAGTAAGTGAACACTTCAATCTCCCTGGTCATTCTATTACAGATTTAAAAGTCACTATCATTGAACAAAAATTTTCAGAAACAGACTTCAGAGAGAAACAGCAGAACTAAAATTCATTTGCAAATTCAACACCATTAATCTGGGCTTGAATAGGGACTGGGAGTGGCTGGCTCATTACAGAAGCAGCTTTTCCTCTCCTGGAATTGACACCTCCTCATCTATTATTGGGAGTGGATTACATCCACCCTGATTGAATTGGCCCTGTCAACACTGGTTCTCCACTTGCGAAGTAACTCCCTGCTCTCCATGTGTCAGTATATAATGCCTGCATCTGTAACTTTCACTCTATGCACCCGAAGAAGTGAGGTTTTTACTCACGAAAGCTTATGCCCAAATAAATCTGTTAGTCTTTAAGGTGTCACCAGACTCCTTGTTGTTTTTATGACATTCCCCTCACATCATTTCCTGACTCTTTTACTCTATGACCAACCCACTCTTTTGCATATGTCACAATTTTTGATTATCTAGTTGCTGGGTCACCCGCTTTCTGAAGGTGGCAGGATCTTCGGGGTGAATGTACATGGCCCTAGTCCTCTTCCCTCCTCAAAAGCAGCACCAGAAGGAGGCAGCTGGGCTGGCAGGTGCAGTGGACAGAACACTGAGGTTATATCTATGCTAGAGGTTTACTCCAGGTTGCTCAATTCAGTAAACCAGGAGCCTGGAACAAACATTTGGGCAGTGTTTACATTACCCTTTATGTCTGTGTCAACTACCTCATATTAACTGGCAGCCAGTTAGGATGTGGCAAAAAACTTGAGTGAAGCCCCAGGCCTGAAAGATAGCATTTGCCAGTGGAAACTAGTATTGTGCAAGCCTGACTGTTTATCAGTCATTGATCAGGACATACAGACACTTTGAATTTTGGAGTGAGGTAGAGCTTATTCTGGTAAATCATGTTTTGGGGGAACTTCCCAGCAAAGGTTAAAGACTATTAGCGCTATTCACATTTACTTATGTTATCAGACTGTAGCTCATCCTCCAAGTCCTTTTGTCCCTCTGGGGAGTATCGTAGATGTGGATAATTGCTTTTGTGGAGACATCCAAAACACCATGAGGCAGGGACACTTACAAATACAGGATAATCTTTAGTGCATCACACTACATTGTACGGGATAGGCATCAACATTCACTGAAAGAAACTGAAAAAGTTTTGGGAGCAGAAAACCCTTGCTACCAAATAACCGTAAAGTTATGTTCTCTTATTTTGCAACTGTGGTTCCAATCTCACAGTTCTACACTCACTGTTAAGGAAACACCAGACTGTGGAGAATAAGTTCCCAAGCCATGTTATAGGAAAACATTTACAAGTATTTTATCTGTGGGCTGTTGGTGAAAAATAAATGCAATTACCCTAAAACACCTGCATATTATCTTTTTGATTTAGGGATAAACAACCCACACAAATATCCATTGCATGAATATTTTTCTTATGATGCTTTAAACAGAGTAGGAAGACAGCATATTTGCAAACATTTTAATTTCTTTTTCATAGGCTAGAATGAAGGAAAGACCTACATGGTCCCCTAGGATCCGTCCAAGCTAATGTAAAGTTATTCACCATAGTACATGTTCTAGTATTCTCTCCAGTCTAGTTGCTTAACAACAACAACAAGAAAGAAAGAAAACAATATTCACCTATGAGTGGGACTCCATGACACTCCTTATAATACTTTAAAAAAATCACAGTGCCTACATGCTCAGTAGAGACTTCTTTGAATTTGACAACTAAATTCATCAAAGATTCTGTCTGCACTGGGCAATCACCATTCTGGGGCTGCAGAAGTTTTCCAACCATTGCTCTGCCCTAATGTCAGAGATCACTGTGGCATTGGGTACAGAAACTGAGAGGAGGGAGACTATGTCTCATGTACTATCAGTGCCCCCCTGGCTGGCATCTAGGTAGCCTAAGGAGAATTAGGAATCAGCCTAATTTGAATAAAGAGGGATGAGGAATGGTGTTTAGTGGGAGAGAGCCGGGACAGAATAGCAGCAAGGAGGGAAGGAGGTTGTGGGAGCCAGAGAATGGGGGGAGCAGAGTTTGTGGAGTGAGTCTAAGGGGCTTATAGGCACAAAGTCGGATGAGGCAGGAGCTAAGGCATTGTGAGTGGTAACAGGAATTAATGGACTGTAACTAAAAGAATGTATCATAATTCATACACACAGGGAAGATTAATTCAAGATGCACAGCAACCTTAATTCTGTCATTTCCTAATTTTTGAGTGCTTGATTTTTGCAATTTCAAGTTTCTTAATAATTGGAACAACCCTCTCCCTGCCCTTAGAATCATAAAACACAGCTCCCAGGATTGCTAGCGATCATACAAATGTGTTCATTGGTCAGAAATATTCTTCAAAAGAGTCAGTTTCCCACCCCAAAGCAGGATTTAAAGAAACTGGCAGTCTAGTGGAATGGTGCTGACAGTCTTTTTGGTTCATGTGTCCCTCCTGCTGTTGTGCCGCTGCTAACTTTGCCCTATGAGTGCCTATGTGGACAAGGGCAAAGTTAAAAACTAAGGGAAGTGAAGTTGTGACAGCAGCCTTAACCAGGGAGCGAAATGGGGACCTCCAGTGCTAAAGGTGGGAGATGCTGTGCCATAGCAGTGACTCTATATTTCTTAAGTGTAGTGAAATTAAAAGCTTAATGTGTCATTAATTTACTTTTTGGGGGGGGGGAAGGAGGGCATACCAAGATACTGAAACTTTTCCCTGTAATTAAAATTTCTCCACCCGCCTTTAGATCATGCTTTCTGTGACTAATTTTTTGTACACACTCCCACCTACTTTAAAGGGCTTTGAACCTGGCACAGAAAGACAGTTATTGGGCTAAATTCCCAAAGACAAATAGAGAGGTACTTTATGTAGACACCAGATGACCTTAGCAGAGCCCAGGATCTGCCCCAATCAGTGCTGAGCACCATAGAGAAATCTAGTATCATGTAATAAATGTTTTTACATACTAAGAAAACTGGTAATTCTGTCCACTGGCCAACGTGAGAACCCTTTACCGCATGTAAACGTTTGGATTTGTATTCTATTGTTGAACCTGTTACATATTCTGGCAGTGGGAAGGAAGTTATTGCACCATTACCAATAGTAAGTGAGTGCGAACACTTTCCAACAATATAGAAATAAAGAATAAAACTATTAGGCAGCATTTCATTACAGTAAATTTTATATGAACAAACTAAAATCAAAACAAGAAATCAAACTAAAAAGTGAAAAATACATACATTAATATTAGAGCTGGAACCAAACTATTAAAAACCATATCCATATCAATAACCCATTAGGGTAGGATGACAGGAATGAAAAATAAAAGGCAAAAAATATCTGCTACAAACCACCAGGATTGGCAGAATGTGAGAATAAGTAAGTTCCTGAACCAACTCTTGTGGTGTGTGGAAGCATGTCATGTTACAGTCTTTGGCGGGAGAGCTGACTGAGAATCATAGAATCATAGAGTATCAGAGTTCGAAGGGACCTCAGGCGGTCATCTAGTCCAAACCCCTGCTCAAAGCAGGACCAATTCCCAACTAAATCATCCTGGCCAGGGCTTTGTCAAGCCTGATCTTAAAAACCTCTAAGGAAGGAGATTCCACCACCTCCCTAGGTAACCCATTCCAGTGCTTCACCACCCTCCTAGTGAAAAAGTTTTTCTTAATATCCAACCTAAACCTCCCGCACTGCAACTTGAGACTATTACTCCTTGTTCTGTCATCTGCTACCACTGGGAACAGTCTAGATCCATCCTCTTTGGAACCCCCTTTCAGGTAGTTGAAAGCAGCTATCAAATCCCCCCTCATTCTTCTCTTCTGCAGACTAAATAATCCCAGTTCCCTCAGCCTCTCTTTATAAGTCATGTGCTCCTGCCCCCTAATCATTTTTGTTGCCCTCCGCTGGACTCTTTGCAATTTTTCCACATCCTTCTTGTAGTGTGGGGCCCAAAATTGGACACAGTACTCCAGATGAGGCTTCACCAATGCCGAATGATCACATCCCTTGATCTGCTGGCAATGCCCCTAATTATACAGCCCAAAATGCCATTAGCCTTCTTGGCAACAAGGGCACACTGATGACTCATATCCAGCTTCTCATCCACTGTAACCCCTAGATCCTTTTCTGCAGAACTTGCTGCCTAGCCACTTGGTCCCTAGTCTGTAGCAATGCATGGGATTCTTCCGTCCTAAATGCAGGACTCTGCACTTGTCCTTGTTGAACCTCATCAGATTTATTTTGGCCCAATCTTCTAATTTGTCTAGGTCCCTCTGTATCCTATCCCTACCTTCCAGCATATCTACCACTCCTCCCAGTTTAGTGTCATCTGCAAGCTTGCTGAGGGTGCAATCCACACTATGCTCCAGATCATTAATGAAGATATTGAACAATGGGAGAACACTAGGGGAACTTGGAACCAGTGACCGTGAGTTGCTACAGTGGGCACAGTAAAGAGTGGGATCCTAAAAATCACCTGGACAAGGGTATTCAATTTCTTAATTCCTCAACATTTACTTTGTTGAAATCATGCCCCCTGCTCCCCTCCACCTCTCTGAGGGGGTGTGGAAGGGGAGCATGCCTTCCTCACAACATCCTGCCTCTTAAACTACTCTACTCCTTTAATCAGGGGCCAAGCACATTCTTTGTGTTCCCCTGAGTGTTAGGGCTCTGCAAGTCTAGGTGTTACATAAAACATTAGACGGCTAGAAGTGGGCAAGACTGGGCCAATGCAGTTGGCTTCTTGTATGTTGGTGGAATATAACAGGTGGGAAAAATGTAATTCTGTGGGAAAATAAACTAAATCTAAACACAGTTAATAGGAAGGAATAGTGACCATTGTCCATTATTTCCAGAATCCAATGGTTTAGAGTTAGCCAGTTCCAGGCCTCCTAAAAGCAAAATGGATGGTTCCCAAAGAGGGGAGAAGAAGAAGGTAGATCCTAGAGTTCCAAGGGGCTCTTTGCCGCAGCATCAAAGCTGCTGATGTGAGGTTGAAGCAAGGTTGTGGTGGAGGAGGAAGGGGAAGGTGGTGTCCCTCTGCCTCAGAGGCTCTGATGACCTTTGTTGGCTGTAATAATAAAAGGAAGGTTGTCTCTGTCTAGAATAATTCTGAGGCCTACATATTACTTTCTCCACGTGGCTGGGGTATGTATCTCAAAGTAACCTAACATGGCCCTTGAGTCCTTTAAAGCATCCAAGGCTTCATCCTTGTGCTTATTGAAGAGGTTGCAGCCTTCAAAGGATAGAGTCATGACCGGGGTATTGGCAGTCTGAACTAGTGGTCAGAGCAGGAGTTGGGAGTAAGCCTGGGTCCAATACCAGGAGGTTAGAGTCTGAGACAGGCAAGAGGGCAAACCGAGAGTCAGGTGTCAGGAGGCAGGCACTGTCAGGTTAAGAGGAGATCTGCAGCAGGTATGAGGAGCAGATATCACAGGAGAAGCAATGCAAAGCAGGGAGAACCTAGTTACATGGACTACTTCCTGTTCCTGTATTTGGGTTATATAGAGGCTGGGGACCAATCAGGACCCCCAGGGTTCCACCAATCAGATCTTGGGACAGGAGTTCTCTGCTAGAGTTCAAAGCTGCTATCCTAGAATCTGGCAGCAGGTCCCTGGGTGGCAGGTTGGGACTTCCCACTTCTTAGGTGTCCCGTGTACCAAGGTTCAAAACCTATAGCTCCCAGGTGGGCCTTCAGTGGGCCTGACTGGTATATAAGGGCAGTCAGCAGCGAACCAGCTGAGCGGCGAACAGCAGAGGCTAACAGCGGGAGTTTGCCTGGGAGTTCGCTTGGGGAGAGCGCACTGAGGCTTTCATCTGCAGGTTTCTCTGAGTAGTTCCTGCAACAGTTGAGGAAGCTCTTAAGAGGACGGTGATATGGAAGGTGAGCGATCAGCTGTTGTAACCTGCTGTGCCATGTTTGTCTTTCTTCCACAGGACAGAAGCGACTTTGTCTGTACAAAGTGCAAGCTGGTCTCCATATTGGAAGAGAAGGTTCGAGGCCTGGAGAAACGAGTATCGACTCTGCGTTGCATAAGGGAAAATGAAGATTTCCTGGACAGACGTCAGGAGATGCTTCTACAGCCACAATGTTCTGAAGATTCAGAGCAGACGCAGCAGGGACAGAAGGATTGTGAAGAGGTTTGGCAGCATGTGACCTCCAGAAGGAGAAAGAGGAGCGTCCATGCACCAGCAATGGAGATACAGGTGAGCAATCGTTTCCATGTTCTCTCTACAGGTACTAATGCGGAGAGTGGACTAGATGACCCATCTGAGGGAAGGGAGCAGAAGGAGACTCGACCGATTGGAAGGCAAAAGATGCACTGTCCTAGGGATGGGGGTTCCACGACCACCACTCCCAAGAGGAGGAGGAGGGTGGTGGTGGTCGGGGACTCCCTCCTCAGGGGGACTGAGTCATCTATTTGCCGCCCCGACCTGGAAAACCGAGAGGTCTGCTGCTTGCCAGGAGCTAGGATACACGATGTGACGGAGAGACTGCCGAGACTCATCAAGCCCTCGGATCGCTACCCCTTCCTGCTTCTCCACGTGGGCACCAATGATACTGCCAAGAATGACCTTGAGCGGATCACTGCAGACTACGTGGCTCTGGGAAGAAGGATAAAGGAGTTTGAGGCGCAAGTGGTGTTCTCGTCCATCCTCCCTGTGCAAGGAAAAGGTCGGGGTAGAGACCGTCGAATCGTGGAAGTCAACGAATGGCTACGCAGGTGGTGTCGGAGAGAAGGCTTTGGATTCTTCGACCATGGGATGGTGTTCCAAGAAGGAGGAGTGCTAGGCAGAGACGGGCTCCACCTAACGAAGAGAGGGAAGAGCATCTTCGCCAGCAGGCTTGCTAACCTAGTGAGGAGGGCTTTAAACTAGGTTCACCGGGGGAAGGAGACCAAAGCCCTGAGGTAAGTGGGGAAATGGGATCCTGGGAGGAAGCACAAGCAGGAGAGCGCAAGAGGGGAGGACTCCTGTCTCATGCTGAGAAAGAGGGACGATCGATGAGGTATCTTAAGTGCCTATACACAAATGCAAGAAGCCTGGGAAACAAGCAGGGAGAACTGGAAGTCCTGGCACAGTCAGGGAACTATGATTTGATTGGAATAACAGAGACTTGGTGGGATAACTCACATGACTGGAGTACTGTCATGGATGGATATAAACTGTTCAGGAAGGACAGGCAGGGCAGAAAAGGTGGGGGAGTTGCGTTGTATGTAAGAGAGGAGTATGACTGCTCAGAGCTCCGGTATGAAACTGCAGAAAAACCTGAGAGTCTCTGGATAAAGCTGAGAAGTGTGAGCAACAAGGGTGATGTCGTGGTTGGAGTCTGCTATAGACCACCAGACCAGGAGGATGAGGTGGACGAGGCTTTCTTCTGGCAACTAGCGGAAGTTGCTAGATCGCAGGCCCTGGTTCTCATGGAAGACTTTAATCACCCTGATATCTGCTGGGAGAGCAATACAGTGGTGCACAGACAATCCAGGAAAGTTTTGGAAAGTGTAGGGGACAATTTCCTGCTGCAAGTGCTGGAGGAACCAACTAGGGGCAGAGCTTTTCTTGACCTGCTGCTCATAAACAGGGAAGAATTAGTAGGGGAAGCAAAAGTGGAGGGGAACCTGGGAGGCAGTGACCATGAGATGGTCGAGTTCAGGATCCTGACACAAGGAAGAAAGGAGAGCAGTAGAATACGGACCCTGGACTTCAGAAAAGCAGACTTTGACTCCCTCAGGGAACAGATGGGCAGAATCCCCTGGGAGAATAACATGAAGGGCAAAGGGGTCCAGGAGAGCTGGCTGTATTTTAAAGAATCCTTATTGAGGTTGCAGGAACAAACCATCCCGATGTGTAGAAAAAATAGTAAATATGGCAGGCGACCAGCTTGGCTAAACAGTGAAATCCTTGCTGATCTTAAACTCAAAAAAGAAGCTTACAAGAAGTGGAAGATTGGACAAATGACCAGGAAGGAGTATAAAAATATTGCTCAGGCATGCAGGAGTGAAATCAGGAAGGCCAAATCACACTTGGAGTTTCAGTTAGCAAGAGATGTTAAGAGTAACAAGAAGGGTTTCTACAGGTATGTTAGCAAGAAGAAGAAAATCAAGGAAAGTGTGGGCCCCTTACTGAATGAGGGAGGCAACCTAGTGACCGAGGATGTGGAAAAAGCTAATGTACTCAATGATATTTTTGCCTCTGTCTTCACGCACAAGGTCAGCTCCCAGATTGCTGCACTGGGCAGTACAGCATGGGGAGAAGGTGACCAGCCCTCTGTAGAGAAAGAAGTGGTTCGGGACTATTTAGAAAAACTGGACGTGCACAAGTCCATGGGGCCGGATGCGGTGCATCCAAGGGTGCTAAAGGAGTTGGCGGGTGAGATTGCAGAGCCATTAGCCATTATTTTTGAAAACTCCTGGCGATCGGGGGAGGTCCCAGATGACTGGAAAAAGGCTAATGTAGTGCCCATCTTTAAAAAAGGGAAGAAGGAGGATCCGGGAAACTACAGGCCAGTCAGCCTCACCTCAGTCCCTGGAAAAATCATGGAGCAGGTCCTCAAGGAATCAATTATGAAACATTTAGAGGAGAGGAAAGTGATCAGGAACAGTCAGCATGGATTCACGAAGGGGAAGTCGTGCCTGACTAACCTAATTGCCTTCTATGATGAAATAACTGGCTCTGTGGATGAGGGGAAAGCAGTGGATGTGTTATTCCTTGACTTTAGCAAAGCTTTTGATACAGTCTCCCACAGTATTCTTGCCGCCAAGTTAAAGAAGTATGGGCTGGATGAATGGACTGTAAGGTGGATAGAAAGCTGGCTAGATCGTCGGGCTCAACGGGTAGTGATCAATGGCTCCATGTCTAGTTGGCAGCCGGTTTCAAGCGGAGTGCCCCAAGGGTCGGTCCTGGGGCCGGTTTTGTTTAATATCTTTATTAATGATCTGGAGGATGGTGTGGACTGCACTCTCAGCAAGTTTGCAGATGACACTAAACTAGGAGGCGTGGTAGATACACTAGAGGGTAGGGATCGGATACAGAGGGACCTAGACAAATTAGAGGATTGGGACGAAAAAAACCTGATGAGGTTCAACAAGGACAAGTGCAGAGTCCTGCACTTAGGACGGAAGAATACCATGCACTGCTACAGACTAGGGACCGAATGGCTAGGTAGCAGTTCTGCAGAAAAGGACCTAGGGGTCACAGTGGATGAGAAGCTGGATATGAGTCAACAGTGTGCTCTTGTTGCCAAGAAGGCTAACGGCATTTTGGGCTGTATAAGTAGGGGCATTGCCAGGAGATTGAGGAACGTGATCGTTCCCCTTTATTCGACATTGGTGAGGCCTCATCTGGAATACTGTGTCCAGTTTTGGTCCCCACACTACAAAAAGGATGTGAAAAAATTGGAAAGAGTCCAGCAGAGGGCAACAAAAATAATTAGGGGCCTGGAGCACATGACTTATGAGGAGAGGCTGAGGGAACTGGGATTGTTTAGTCTCCAGAAGAGAAGAATGAGGGGGGATTTGATAGCAGCCTTCAACTACCTGAAGGGGGGTTCCAAAGAGGATGGAGCTCGGCTGTTCTCAGTGGTGGCAGATGACAGAACAAGGAGCAATGGTCTCAAGTTGCAGTGGGGGAGGTCCAGGTTGGATATCAGGAAAAACTATTTCACTAGGAGGGTGGTGAAACACTGGAATGCGTTACCTAGGGAGGTGGTGGAGTCTCCTTCCTTGGAGGTTTTTAAGGCCCGGCTTGACAAAGCCCTGGCTGGGATGATTTAGCTGGGAATTGGTCCTGCTTTGAGCAGGGGGTTGGACTAGATGACCTCTTGAGGTCCCTTCCAGCTCTGATATTCTATGATTCTATGGTCATTTGGCCCTCCTTCATATCCCCCAAGAGCACAGCTAACAAGCCCTGTGCATCATGACACAGTAGCCATGTCTGAGGGAGCAAGGGCTGCCTGTAAGGAGGTACATGCAACAGTTGTGCTGCTAGCTCTAATAATAATATGGGGATTTAATTTATTTTTATTTAATGTTATTAATATTAATAATAATAAACTATTAATATTAATTAGTATGGTTCTTAGGCTCGCCAATCTGTTTGATCAAAAGATAAAAGTTCTTGTCCTGAATCAGGCTCCACAGAATTTACAAAGGACCCTCGAGGGTATGTCAGGAAGCTCACACTGAGACAGATATAACCTTAAAGACTTCTTATTAAAATCAATAATAGTAAGTAAATGGTAAAATATCCAGAGTTACAAAGTTACAATTGCATTACTGCTATTCAAAAAATGCATATAATTCTATATTATCATATGTAACAAAGCTTTGGTTAACATACTCACACCCTTTCTTGATAACCTGGTAGTAAGAGACACAGGACCAGCCTTGCAGTTCAGGTTTCTCAATTCTTGAGTGAGGGATGCAGTACTTAGAAAATGCTAAGAGCTATCAAAGCTGACTAGGGTTTACTTGACTAACTTAAACTTAAATCAAAACCTAATCAACTAAGAATATAACTTAGGGAAACCAAGCTTAGCCTAGTTCCCTTGAAACTTTAAGTTTAAGAAGAACAAGTACAACCTACTAATAGTAGCAGTCATTGTAGATAGAGAGAATAGATAGAATGGAGGAAGTAAGTAAGAATAGAGCAAAGTGAGAAATGGAGTACTCTATTGAGGTGGGTTACCTCTTTTATAGGGCAAATGCCAGAAATCTTTCCTCTTATGTCCAAATTTAATTCATTCACTCAGAAGTGTTAGGGTACACTTACCCCATAGGCTAGTATGTATGTGCGTATTGATGACAGTTATGTACGCACATCAGTCTCTTGTGGTGTACTTGTTAAGTTTGTGGGTACAACATTGAAAACCTCCCTATGCCATTCTCCATTGTCTATTGGTCTAAATAAAAGGTCATAGACATAAGCGTAGGTACTTTATCTATTTGGGTATAGCATAAACAAGATAAAGGTCAACTTTGCTTTCTGAGTATATAGATATGCTAACTTTGCTTTAGCTTACCATACAGGATATGGCCTGTAGGTCTCTTGTATTACAGCCAAACTTATTTTTAATATACATTTATAAACCTATTTCAATAAACCAAATACTTAAACTATAAGAAAAAAATATATATATATATATATACACACACAAGCAAACAGCTTGTAGCCTATAGGCTACAGCCTCCTCCATTGGGGGGAAGCTCCCTGAAGATTGGATAGGCATCTGTCTGAGCTAGGACAGCTGGCACACCAGCCTCATTAGGCAAAAATGAAGAAATTGCCATAGAAATAGTTTCTTCACATCATCCCACTCCATATCTTGGTCTTGGTGGTGTGAGATATGCTGGACCACCTGAGATCTATGGTGGGAAGGAAACCTGGATTTAGCAGCAGGAGCAGTGGCTGGACCCCTTCTCTTGAGTATCTCATGGAGCTCAGAATGGACAGGATGGCATGAGATAAAGATAAGGTGCAATAGACCATAGAGAATACCATGAAGGATGCTCCTCTTGAAACTCCCAATGCCTCCTTTTCTAGGAATGTTCTCAACACTGCCTGTCTGAGTAACCTGGCTCACAGAAGAGGAGTATTGCAGATATGTACGATACATCACTGCACTCCTTTCAGATGCAGAGGAAGAAAAAGAGTTTCTCTCCTCTGTAGATGGAGCTATTGTTTCTGGAGTTCTGGAAGGTCCTGCAGTATACTGCACGGCATTGAGGTGACAGATATAAATGGACTAGAGCCAAAACCTTTTTAGTAGAGGCCAGCAATGGTCCCTCTGGCTGGTCAGTTACCACAAAGTCACTCAGTATTTGAATCTCACAGGTACAGAGTAGGCTGAGTCCAGGATTGTTTCTTCCATCTCTGGAAGCATGGAAGATACCAAAGAGGAAATCTAGTTACACTAATAACTATAACACTAAACTCACAGCTAATTAGAGGGATAAAAACGTTAACACACTGTACAGAGACATGAACGCTCCAGGGATTCTGTCTCACACCCACGGGCTGTAAGACAGAACTAGAGCATGGTTGGTGCTGCTCTGATTTTATGCCCGTGGCTACAGAAATTGGAAAGCATCCAGAGTGCAGGCGCATCAGATGTGAAATATGTGTGATTGGTTGATCTTTCCCAGAGAACCTAGTATACATTGTATATAGTAAACTGTAATTGAATTCAGAGTGATGCCACATTTTCTAGCTGCCCTCTGGAAGCCTGAAGCACTTCTCAAAGAAACCCCCCTACTTAATGATATCTAACCCTGTCACAGTGAACAGACAATGCCAAACTAAAGTCAGTGCTACTATCACTGGCAGATCCTGGCCCCTGATTCATAAGCTGTAGCACCACCTATCAGAATAGGGTTACATAGTGAACTGCATTGTACAGGTGCTTTGTGAGCCAGTGGATCTCAACTGCATGAGGAAGTGAGCCAGTACACTGGGATATAGTTAGAAAACTGGAACATTTGATCACCCAACATGGCCATCAAATTAACATAATCAGGATTGTGATAAATGAAGGGGGAGGGGAGGTGTAGCTCCCTTTTATGGACACCCAGCCAGCCAGTAGCTATAAAATCCCTCTTAGTAGCTGTTCTCTAATTATTCTACCTGTAAAAGGTTAAAAAGTCTCACTGCTACGCATAGGTAAAAGGAAGCCAAAAGAGCCAATGGGAAGGCTAGAACTTTTTAAAATTGAGTAACAGAAACAAAGAAAGAGTTACAAGAATCAGAAGAAGCTACTAAGACCTGGAATGCTCCCACTCCCTTTGTGGGGCAGCAAGCAGTCCAGAGACAGCAAGCGGGGGAACAAAATAAAACATTGGAAACAGCTATAAAAAAACTACAAAGAAGGGATGTGCCGTTCCCTGTTATAAATATTTGTGGTCAACAGCAGGCTTCAGGTAGCTACCCTGTGCCTGAAGAATGGGGACAGAAATGGAAAAAGGTGGCCCTAGCAAAATTAAAACATGAAACAGCGTCCACTGCATTGCAACCACCACTGTATGATAAAAGCCAGATTCCGGTAAAACCTAAACCAAGACCTAAACTGGTGCCTGTCAAAATGGGACAAGTAAGTGCACAGAAGGAAAAACTAGTGAAAAATACTTTCACTGAATTGGTAAATCAGATGAAGAAAAAAAATGGAACAGTTCACAGAGCACATTAGGATACAGGAGCTGTGACTCAATCACAGGGAAGTGAATAAAAAACAATTTCAAAGTGAAAAACCAAAACTGAGCAGGTTAACACCTAAAATTAATGTATTAAAAAATGGAGCTGCCCAAAAATAGTTAACTGCAGCATGGAAGGGCACTCCTGCAATCTATTTGGCATGCACACGTAACCCACACACCTCCTGGGTGTGGTGTTCTGTCCCTTCTAGTGGCAGAAGAAGGGAGGGGGGGGGAAGAGAGAGAGAGAGAGAGATTAATGAGTTTGCTCTACAGCCTTAGTTAACAGGTAGTAGCTCATGTGGTAGAGGCTTATGCACTAAACTCCAGAAGTCCCCAGTTCAATCCCACCCACCAATGACCGACATAAGAACGGCCATACTGGGTCAGATCAAAGGTCCACCTAGCCCAGTATCCTGTCTTCCAACAGTGGCCAGTGCCAGGTGCCCCAGAGGGAATGAATAAAACAGATAATCATCACCTGTTGCCCATTCCCAGCTTCTCACAAACAGAGGCTAGGGACACCATCCCTGCCCATCCTGGCTATTAGCCATTGATGGACCTATCCTCCATTAATTTATCTAGTTCTTTTTGAACCCTGTTATAGTCTTGGCCTTCACAACATCCTCTGGCAAAGAGTTCCACAGGTTAACCGTGTGTTGTGTGAAGAAACACTTCCTTTTGTTTGTTTTAAACCTGCTGCCTCTTAATTTCATTTGGTGACCCCTAGTTCTTGTGTTATGAGAAGGAGTAAATAACACTTCTTTATTCCACACCAGTCATGATTGTATAGATCTTTATCATATCCCCCCTTAGTCATAGAATCATAGAATATCAGGGTTGGAAGGGACCTCAGGAAGTCATCTAGTCCAACCTCCTGCTCAAAGCAGGACCAATTCCCCACTAAATCATCCCAGCCAGGGCTTTTTCAAGCCTGACCTTAAAAACCTCTAAGGAAGAAGATTCCATGGGTTACCTCCCTAGGTAACTCATTCCAGTGCTTCACCACCCTCCTAGTGAAATTTTTTTTCCTAATATCCAACCAAAACCTCCTCCACTGCAACTTGAGACCATTACTCCTTGTTCTGTAATCAGGTAGACACTCATTTCTTAGGGTATCATCTCATTTGTCTATTAAACTACATTAAAGGAAAATCAACCCAAAGACTATCTCTAATAACAATAACTAATATAGAATTCATGGACTTTCTAATAGAATTTTGTAAATATTAATTGCTTCCATGCCAATTACAGTAATGCATATGTAAAAAATAAAAAATAGTGGGCTGAACCTTTGCAGGTATGTTGCATATCTCACTTCTTTACACACCATAGCGGTAGTATGTATATAGTGCACATCCCCAGGTTTATCTAAGCATATCCAGTTAGTATGTCCCCCTCACTTGGTGTTTTTTTCCCTGCTTTCAGATGAGGACATTTATCAGTGAAGCAGGCCATGATAAATGAGGAGAAGCCCCCCTCCAAGATACAACCTTATGGGGCCCATCAACTCCTATGAGGTCACTGCAATGAGTATCTGGATAAATATTATTTGCCAATTTCTCCTAATACTGCGCCCAGCCCCTGGCCAGTTGCATCTGGGCTGCTGCCCAGCTGGTGCAATCCCACGGCGGCCTCGGGGTGGAGGCATCGGCAGCCCAGGCCCGTTCGTTCCCCTGCGGGACCCAAGCGGGACCCAAGCGGGACGGGGGGGCTGGGGCCTGCTGCCCCCGCTCTGGGGCCGCCGCGGGATAACACCAGCTGGGCAGCAGCCCAGACGCGACTGGCCTGGGGCTGGACGCAGCGTGCATGCTGCTGGGTCCCCGCAGCAGGCCCAGGCTCGGGGGGTTCGGGCCCGGGCACCAGAGCCGCAGCCACAGCTGCCGAGCTTGGCCATCGGCCACTTCCTCCCCCGCGGCAGTGGGAGCTGCAGCAGCGGCTGCTCCCAAGTCCCGCTGCCCGGGGGGGAGAACAGCTGCTGCCTGGCCCCGCGGGCTGCCCCCCTACTCTCCCTACTGCCCGACTGAGTCCTGCCTGCTCGGGGCCAGGCCGGACTCTCACTCACCCCGGCCCCACGGTTCCCCTGCGTCTCCCAGGCCTCCCTCCAGCGCTTGTGGAGGAAGGGTGTTTTGTTTTTGTTTTTTGCTCTGCCCCCCCACGTCCCGATATTTGACTTGGGTAATCTGGTCACCCTAGGCACTCGTGAAAGAAAGTTCAGCAAGGAAAGTTTTCAGTGAAACTGGATACCACTAAGGCTATAACACTGCAGCCAAGGCTGGAGCACAAAGTTCTGACTACCTTCACTGGCGGCAAGAAGGAACTGAGGGTGGGGGGAGCGCACAGCCTCCTTTATGGCGCAATATGTCAGCTCCACTCTAGGGGCTGCAGCGGTGCTCCCCCACTTGGGATGCTGCTAAGGGAAAAACTTCTGCCACCAGTGCACGTGGCGAGCACGTACACCTATAGTGAATACACAGGAGCAATCACTCGAAGAAGAACTTTTGCTTTAGGCACTGTCCCCAGAGGGTCTTTTCTTTCCCTCTCATTGGTGGCAGAGGACAGCTGCAGTGAGTGATGGGCACCCTTGTGGGAGAGTGGGTTAGGAGGGATGCGATGGCCAGGGTGGGTCTTTTGGGTAAGAGGGAAGAGAAGAGAAGGGATGTGGTGAGCAGCGGTGATCTCTGGAGGGGTGTGGAGTGGGGAAGCTGAGCAAGGAAGGACTCACCAGGTAGCAGAGGGCAGTGGGGGCCTTGAGGATGGGGCAGAGCAGGGAGGGGAAGAGGCAGAGCACAGTAGGGGCTTCCACAGCCCAGACGTCTGGTGGTGGGGCAGCGGCAGCTCTACCAGGGGAGGCTTATTATACCTGTTGGCCATGCATGATAGCCTCATTGAGTGGCAGAGACACTTTTGAGTGGTCCACTACTACTACCATGTCCAGCAGGCTGTGGGAGGTCTCCTTGACTGCCTCCATCTGGGTGCCCAAATTTGAGACCAACCACTTAAACAAGTCTTAGTGAGCCTTATAGTCGTCCTGAAGAGGTGACAAATCAATTGCCAATAGCCTCATCTGGGGAGGAGGAAGCCAACACAGGCTGAGGACCCTCCTCTCCTCTTTCCACTTTGACAGGGGCCCACTCTTGAAATTCAGTACCGGACTCCGGTACTGAGCCTGGATCAGGAGCCTCTCACCAAGGCAGTGGTTGTGCTCTGCTCTCAGAGGCCACCAAATAGGAGCACCTTGAGACAGGACTCTGGGCTGTGGGAAGCCCCCACAGGTTCCACAAGGGCCATTGCATTGTCACTGGCCCCCAGGGTCCAGAAGGCCAGGCACACGGTGGTACCCTGGTGCTTGGAGCCATGGCAGGGTAGAAGTACCTAGGGGTAGCATGGGTGGCTCCTAGGGTGAGAGGAGTATGACCCCACCTCTGACTCTGAGGATGATGAGTCTCGATGAGGTGACCATGGAGCCACAGTTCCTATCAGTGCCAGAGACCAGTGCTGAAGTGGGGAAGTCTGCGCCGAGGCCAGCAAAGATGGTTTTCCCCTAGATGGTACCATTGGCCCTGGTACTGGACAGAAGCTGGGGCAGCGGCTTCCCTCCTGCCTGCCAGTTACCAGTAGCACTGACTCCTATGCTGCCGGAGATATGGGCACCAGCAGCGAGAGCAGGTCCCTAGACATGGCAATAGAGGAGTTGATGGCACTGTAAATGCACTGGTGCTGCGCTGCCTCTACAAAGACAACAGCACCGCCGGGGCCGGAGTTAATGGTACCAACTGCTGCAGTGCTGAGGTAAAGGAGTGGCCTGACACAGGTCTCACTCTGTCCTGGGTCCCATACCTGGCCTTCTTTGGCACCAGGATCAACACCTCTCAGACGACTGCTTCTTGTGCCTCTTCCTGGGCACTGGGGAAGGGGAAAAGTGCTAAGACTCCTGCACAGTGGGAGGAGGACTCCTTACCGACACCGAGGTACTCAGTGCCGAGTCGAACCGGCTCAGCTCAGAGGCAGGTCCCAGCGCTGCCTCTATAAAAAGAACCTTCAATCTGGCCTCCCAGTCCTTTTGAGTACATAAATGGCAAAGGGTGCTACTCCATTGTTATGAAGGCGCTCATTGACCACAGAGGTTGATTTAAGAATATCAACATTGGCTGTACTGGGAAAGTTCATGATGCCAGGGATTTTCCCCCATCAGGAATCTCCATTCCTGGACAAGTTGGAACACTACTTCCACCAAATAACATTGTCATAAATGGAGTTACTATCCCCACCACATACCCGCTTTGCCTTGGCTTATGAAACTGTGTCCTGAATTAAGAGGCCCTGGAAAGGTGGTTTAAGTAGTTGTAGCAAGCTTGCTGAACGTGCTTTTGCAAATTGAAGTCCAGTTGGAGACATCTACAGACCAGTTGGATGCCAGTGCCATCAATGCTGTCTGCATTACTGTGGCATACTGTGCTCTCATAACCTTTTAGCAGGCCACTACCAGACTTACTTGGCTGGAGATTTTTGGTCCCTGTCATGGGGTGCGTTACTCACTGCTGGGCTGGTGCACCCTCCTGGTCACTCTGGGGATTAGCTCAAGGCCAACGCCCTCATCCATGGTTTGCTTTGCCTCTGGTCTGCATCTTCTCTCACTTAGGTGCCCTACTCACACCCAAATCTGCAGTCTCCTGTTACATGGCTTGGCCCTCCAGCCAGGTCACTAAAGTCCTCCTCTTCTGGAGAAATCACTGTCCTCTGTCAATCTGGCAGCTCTTATGCCCTTTGCACTTCCCAGTGGTAGGTAGGAGACCCCAAGCCCTCCCTTTACATTGTTTTCCAGCCCAGGTACCCCATACTAAGCAGCCATAATCCCTGTACAGTTCTCCCCTAGGTGCTACTTCCCTGAACTAACACCTACTTGTGTAGCTTCCCCCAGTCTCTGAGTTTGCCAGACTCCAACTCCCTCAATTCAGGAAGTGGCTGCAGCCTGTTTGCCTGAAGCCTTTCCCAGCCACAGCAACCCCCTGCTTGCAGCCAGCCACCTGACTTTGTGTAGACCCCACCTGTTCCAGCACAGGTGAGCCTGTTCCTCTAATTAGACTCTCCCCTCAGCATTCCATATATTAGGTTAATTGGCCCATCTGGCCACTATCTTGGACTTCTGTGCGGGGTGGACACCCCATCACCGTCCCTAAAGCCAGAGGCTCTCTTTCAGAGGCTTCTGCTCTGTGCAGCGTTCAGGAGCCTCCTAACTCTCTGCAGATTCACTCTGCCACATCTTCCTCTCCCAGTTCCCTATTCCCCTCTGGCTCTGTGTGGAGACCAACTGCCCTCCATCAGACCCCAACAAGAGGCTGTTAGTGAGGCATAGGCAGTGCTTAATTTTTGCAGGGATTTGCCAGGGCTGAGACCCAGAATCTCTAGGCTTGGCAGTTCATAGCTGTGGCACCTCTGGGCTTGCCACATCACTTATGAATGTAAAGAAATTGCTTGAGCCCCAGCACCTCTTTCATTACAGATTAAGCACTGGGCTCAGGTGGGCTAGATCAGTTCCCTCCTAATAGGGCCCAATCTACCCTGTGACACTTGGGATCATACAAAAGTACGGTGGGTCCAAACCATTATCCGTAAGAATCCATTTCCATCCCAGAGTAGTATTTAGAGAAGCTCGAAGTCCAGTGGGAAGAAGCTGACCCTTCTGTTACTGCTGCCGCTGCCAACCTTGTCCTCTGAACGCATTTGTGGAAAAGAGCAGGTAAGAACCAGGAGAACCCTGCCATTAACTCTACATTTCCTGAGTCTTGTGTGATTAAAAATCTCACCCTTAATCTTGCATTACATTCATTTCCTGCATCTATTTATATATTTTATTCATTCATTTCAATACATACAAATTTGGGGAGGGGCATACAACAATATTTAGATTTTTCCCGTAATTGAAGTTCTACCCCCAGCTAGTCACACAGAAAGCCTAATCCAAAACCCATTGAAAGCACATAAAGATTTGTGAGGAAAACTCCCATCGACTTCAAAGGACTTTCAATCATGCCCAGTGAGACAGTTATTGGGACAAATTCTCAGAGGCACAGTACAGAGGTGTCTGCTGGAAAATAACCCTCAACAAGGAGATATGGAATTGAAGTAGGCTGTCTCCATGCTAACTCCACTCAAAGCTATGGATAAGTCACTTCACTGGAGTCATTCAGGAGAGGCATTCCCTGACTGGGGCTGAGAGATGCAACAAAAATCTATATTCACCCCACCACTAAGTATTAGTGCCCTGGCAGTAGTTAACCAGAAGGAATAATCTATTGGAGGGGGCAGCTGTACCTGGTTTCAATGGTAGCCAGAATAATAAAGTACATTTAATGGGCTTTCTTAGGGCCAGATTGATATACCCCCAGGCATGCTGAGTAGGACCTTACTTTGCAAGTAGACCCATTGATGTCATTAGAAATTGGAACAGTGACAGACACCCTCCCCACCCCCTCCCCCCCCCCCAGCCCTGACCCCCAGCTGCGAGCCCAACCCCTCTGAGCCGGGCACCCCCCGACCCAGAGCCCAGTTCCCCACCCAGCCCTGGGCAACAGTAGTGCCTCCCCAGGCAGCGACAGCCCATTGGCACCAACCATCACCATCACCCAGTGACAGCCCATTATGTAATTGCAAAAGTATACATACCATTAAAGCATTTAATGTTTTTAAATAAAGTATTTTGTGTATTTTCAAATTATTAAAAAATAATTTTTGAATGTATTTCACTGGTTATTTTTTACATTTCCAAATACATGTTACTATAGTATTGCATTTTTTTTATTGAAGAGGCCTCTGAAATTGCTTTGCCCCAGACCCCCTGAATCCTCTGGGTGGCCCTGGCAGGTTGGTGGGCTTGGAAGAGCTCAGCAGTCCCACAGTCCAAGTTGCACCCCAGGGACCTGTCCCAGACTGCTCACAGCATAGGGTACTACTCAGACTGAAGTACATCTCATAGACTGGCCCAGAATGTATATCTATCTAAGCTTGGAAAAGGGGCCATATAACTTAGTATCTGAAAGCCTCACAGTCTTTAATGCTAGAGGTGTGATTCATAGCTCAAGGAGACATACCCACATTAGCTTTGATTGAGATAGTGTGCTAAAGATAGAGTGTAGCCACAGCAGTGTGACTGATGGGACAGGCTAGCCACCCCACGTACGTCCGTAGTGTCTCTGACAGGCACATACCCTCAGTAGCTAGCCATTTCCACCACTCAAGCTGCTGGGACTACTATCGGTTTTTAGTACGGAAGCTTGATGAGAGCTAGCACAAGTATATCTCCTGGAGCTGGGAATCACACGCCGAGCTTGAAGTGTAGACATACCCTGGGAGGTAGAGAACTATATTATCCTCTATTTACAAATGGGATGCTGAGGTACTCAGAGACTAAGTCTCTGGAGTTCCAGGCTAGTACCCTAACCACTGGACCACCTTTCCTCTCTACCTGCTTTTGGGGCTATTTGGTTAAGTTCCAGAATTTGTCCAATTTACTGGATATAGCATCCCATCAATGTGCACTAGTTTTGGATTTGTTTGTCATTCCCAGCTGGTTCTGACAAATTAATCAGTCACAGGACTGGTCAACTTTCCAATTTACTGCATACAGAAGAAGAACTAGTTTGTTCACATATTGTGAAACACACGTAGCTCACTACTGCCCATTTTATCTGCAGACCTTGATTCATCTTTGCTTGCATTTTTCATCATACCCTAAAGTTTCCAGTCAGTTCATTTCAGGATGGATCTGTTAATAACTGACAAAAATTACAAGGCAGGAATGTTCAGGTTATTTTAATTGCTAAATGTTTTATACACTGTTTTCATTTTAAAAAAAGAAAATTAAGATTGTGCATGTTTAAACTTTAACCAAAAGGAACAATCGTTTCTATATAATTCTGTTAAAATACATTGTGGTTGCATCTACTAAATTATTTTCTTTTCCCAAAAGTCTGTTTTAACAGTGATGGTAAAAAGGTCTGAATGTTTTCCTGAACAAAACCAACATTCTGGTACAAGATCAACGTTGCTAGTGAGATTTCCCATACTTCCTCCTTTTGGCCAGGTGGGAAATACTGCTGCTTCTACCAGCATATTAGCAAAAATAGGAAGTGCAGAAGCATATGTGATTTCGTTTTAAGCATCAAAAAAAGGTTTGGCTTTGGTTTGAGTTTGGGGTGAAGATTTGGCTCAGATCTTCTTTTATCCAAACCCAGTTGCCTGCTTTACTTGAAATTAGTTGTAGAAATGTACCTTTGATCAAAGACATAAATAAATGAGTGTGTAACCAATACATGTAAACTGCAATCCAGGCAAATATGCCAAAAAAAACCCAGGAGATAATCTGTGAATATTACAAATAACTGGTTAATGGATATTGAACATAAGATGCTGGTTAAAGATACAGTTAGATGCTTATTTTCATTCATCCTCAGGAACCATCAGAGATCAGATATAAATAATAGAAAGTAAAAAAGTTATTTGTAAATATACATTTTTGAAGCTAATGGTAGCCCTGAGAGCTCCCAGGCTCCTGGCTCCATGACAGAAAGTCCCAGGTCTTCTCAGTGACTGAGCTAGCTCTGTGGCAAGGAATCCGGAAGCCCTAAGAGACATGGCTGAACCAGGAGCCTCAGACTTGGGCTCTCTGCCATGGAATATCTTTTTGAAATTTTCAAAATAAATGCTTCAATTCTTTGTCAATGAAATGTTTTTGGAACATCCCTTCCATGGAAAATTTTCACTCTTTGTTCTGAAACAGAATGATTTTTTTAAAATCAAAATTCCAGAATGTCCCACAGAAGGGGACCAGATATAGTATTATCAACCACAAACTGTCAATTTCCTTATTGTAGAATTCTCTATAGTCTTGTCTGTTATATACAAACTTTACAAACAAATGCTCTTGGGGCTTGAGCCAAAGAGCCAGTATGAAGCATGAGGCGGGAGACTGTCATGTGAATAATTCTTGGCACAGGGTTGGGTGCCAAGAAAAATCTCTTAATGTCATTAGAGGACACTTAAAACATATTTTTGGATTAAAGTATCCAAGTTTCCCTGTTCCTTCTCCATTTAAAACACCATTACCAAAATAACCTCTCCAAATTAACAGAGTTACACTGATTTATCCCAGCTGGGGATCTGGTCTCATGTTTTTAATTTCTTAATAACAACTTGCATATTTCTACTGGAATATTCAACACTCTGTGATATTAAGCAGCAGCTTTTATCTTGTGAACAAGGCAGAAATCTCACTTTATACATTAGAATTTCAGAGAATATTACATTTCATTCTGTTCAGTCACCATGTCATGTATTGATTGTATTTTACACACCCTTAGACATCCTCAATAAAAATAAATAAATAAATAATTGGCTTAGTGGACAAGTCATCAATATTGTGGTTAAACTAAAGATTACTTATTCCTGTGTTTACATTTAGGGTATACCAGACTCCCCTCTAAACATTGTACCCTAAGTCCAGAAGATGTTGGATCCAATTTATATCCCCATCTACACACAAATTGAACAAAGACCCCTGATAAAACATAGAATTTTTTTTCATAAGGCCGTCTCAGCTGTATTTTGTTCCTCTCCATATCCTCTGGGGTTATAGTACAAGGCTCTGCAAAAAAAAAAAAAAAAAAAAAAAAAAAAAATGGCACTTCAGTTATTTGCACATGGGTCTGACCTGGACATTTGACTCAACAGCACTTTATTTGTATAATACATCTTCTCAAATACTTCAAATAAATCAAAAGATCAGAGCTATTTTCTCTTTACCTCTGATGTTACAGAGCCAGATGCTCCAGTAAAGAGTGTAGACCTTCTTCCCTTCTGTCATAGATCCTAGCAAATGCCCCCTTCTGGACACTTGCTAAGTCCAGCCATTGTCACAATTTTAAGGGCCCTAAGCACACTCTCAGGGCTCAGACCTTTCATCTGGCACCCGCTGTCCAATTGCCTAGCGCCTGGATGCAAAGATGACTCTTCAGAGTCCCTTGCACCTAAACCCACCCTCTCCCAGAACTCCACCCAAAAGGTGTGAAGCTCCTGGTTTACAGTTTAATTCTCCCAGGGGCACACAGCAGTTAGGAAGCAGTTCAGACACACACACACACTTTGCACAGCATATAACACATTTGCTCTTTTACTTAATGATATAAAATGCCAGAGAGTATAGACCACACAAAATAATAAAGCTCTGAGACAGCAATGTCCTACACTAGCTCACCCTGCTCTTGTGTGTCCTTGAGGAACCTTTTGGGTCCAGGAAAACAGGCAGTTCCCTGCCTCATTCAGCCTGTCACATGCTGGCTGGTCTCTCTTCCTCATGGAGTTCCTTACCCAGCTTGTGTGACCTTGTTCTCTCCTGCCCCAATCTTCTTCCTGTCTGGCCTTCGTTCCTGTTTGGTTGGCTATTTAAATCCCCCCGGCTTCCTTTGTTTTGTCTTTAGCGTCACTCTCCTTGGCTCCAACCTTCCTTTCTCCCTTCAGGATGTAGCTGCTTTTCAGCATAACCTTTGTGTCATTAACCGTAAATATTTCCCATTGTCCCTCTCTGGTATGTATCTGTTACAGGACTTGTCAGCAATGGTGGATCCATATACATATTGGCAGTTTTCCATAATATGTCACAATATCAACCAGATTTCATAAATTGTACAGTCATAGTCCCAATTTATCTCCTGCTGGAGAATTATGCAATCAAATGTCTATGGGGAAAATTTCTTTACAATAGAGCTGGGAAAATAGTGAGAGTAAATAAATATCCATAAATATTGTCTTAACTTCTAATTCATTTGTGATGTGACCATGTCCACACCAATTCTTACTTATTTACAGGGAATATTGGGGCGAGCATTGGCTCAGTTGAATGTAGGGTGAAGTCACAAGTTCATGCCACTACTGGGATTACACAGGAGTTCTGGTGAGGGGGAGAGTGAACAAAGGATTTAAAAGATAAATAAACTGGTGTGATCAATATCATGAACTGCCTTGATGAGGAGATTGCAGTACAGTGGGCCAAGAGGACGGATGCTGCAGCTGCAGTCCCTCCAGCTGAGTGGGCCAGCCCTTTATACCATCAGCAAGCAGGGCAGGACAGGGCAAGCAGAGCCAGTAATAGTGCTGTGGGGTGCCACAGACACTGGAGTGGGAACAGCTGTAAAAGCTGCAGGTGGTAAGGTCTTTGCTGCTGAAGTTGACCAGTGGGTGGTACCAGTGAGAGTAACTGCCACAGCTGGGCAGGTTCTCTCCATGAGTGGAGGCACACCCTGGGAAAGAGAAGGAGCTTGTGGAGGGCAAACAGCTCCTGAGGACCTGAAGGATGAAGCAAGATGGCTGGAGGAAAGCCACAGACTATATTCGGGTAGCCAGAATATAATGAATTCCTTTTAGCCTTAGGAAGAGAAATATTAATTAATTAATAATTAATCTGTTACATGATGCATAGAGAGTAGAGCTAGTCAGAAAATGAGGTTTTCTAACATTTTAGCAAAATACTAATTTAAAAAACTGATTGGCAATGCCATATGGTACCTTATGGGAGTTATAGTTCATCCGTCTCATAATCCCATTCTCCTCAGGGTCCCTGGTTGGACTGCATTTACTTTGATACACCATGGTATCCCCCACTGGGTGAGGATAAATTGTGCATCATGGGAATACCTGGCCATAGTTCATCATGGGAGATGTATTTCAGCTGGGGAGTCCAGCCCACAGTGAAGGATGCCACAGTTGAAGCATTGGAACTACAAGTACCACGAGGAACCACCACAGCATATCCAAATACAAAAATTTTTGGTCAGAAACTTAAAACTTTGATTTTTAGGTGTTTGGTTTTTCAACAATAAATAAAAAATTTACACAGAAAAAAGATTTTTTTGTGAATAAAAATTATTTCAGTCAAAAACCCAATTTTCAGTCAAAAAATGTTTAGATGGAAATATTTTAACCAGCCCTAAAAGGAGGAGTCACATCACTCACACAAGCATCACACAAATATATTAGGCTCAGTCATCAATGCTCATGCTCAGCACCATCTGTGGAGGAGGCAAAGATTGTCTAAAAACCACTTTTATGCCTCCCCTGACCCTGGAGATAGCTGGGGACTGATCCCGACCCCATATCTCTGCAGAATTTAGAGCAGCCACAGGACTACCCCAACTTACAAAAGCTAGAATGGCCCCGTAGGGACTGTTCTGCTGGCCAGAAATTTGTTCAGTGCACCTCAATCTGTCCCTGTCCCCTTGGGCCCCCTCCTCACCCCAGATGGTTCCAGCTTTGTGCCATCCCAGGATTCTCCCAAAACTGAGAGAATCCTCAGCTGCCCCTTAAAGTACTCTCCTCTGGTAATACAAATAAATAGTAAATAATAAATAATAATGTTTTGCTTTTCCAATATTTTACAGTGACCCTAGCAGGGACCGGAATTTATCCCATTTCACTGTTGTGAAATCTTTACATAAATAAGACCCAGAAATTCAGGGCTAGAATTCTGCAGTGAGCATCAGGAGCAGAAACAGAAGCAGCATTCTCATCACACGGACAGAGCATTAGACAAGAAGCTATGCACAAACGTAATATGCAGGTGCTGATAATTATGTGGAAATATGGAATCGCTCCTATCCCACCCTCATTTGAACCTTTTCTCTCAAGAATGTAAAGATGCTGATGAAGATGACTCTTGTGTAATGAAATGTAACAAAAGACCCAGACTTTAGAGACAGAAGCAGGAATCGCTCTGATATGTTGATAGGCACTAATGCTAGCCTGAATCCTACAAACGCCAGAGCCCAAATATGGAGTCTACTAAATTTTTTTCTCTTTCCTTCTTTCCACATTCTATCATCCCTAATTATTAACTAATTGAATTCTAAGGGACTCCAGGAAAGGAGGCAACAAATTCCATATTCTCGGTGTGTGAATGGTGGCAGGTTTTCCCCATTCACTACATTATGGGGCATGTACTTATTGGTGCTCAGAATCCTTTCTGGTTATTTTCCACCACCATCTCCATGGGTTTCACCTCTGCTACTAGTCTCATACTCTGGCTATGTGTATTGCGTGTAAGCAGGCAGCGTTGTTCATTTTAAAAAATAACACCGCTTCATAACACACCACTGTTCTGTTTCGTATAATTGATTTTTGTACATACCTAAGCAAACCGGTGGGTCTGTCCATTGTCCAGAGTCACATCTAACACTTTGAGGTCCCTCCAATATATGCAAACTTTTGCATTTGTAATCCACTGTTGAATTTAGTACATATTGTTTTAATGGGAATGAAACAATGTCTCCATTATCAATTCTTGGTGGAGGCCCACACTTTCCACCAGCCTCTGAAATGAAGTATAGAAATAGAGAATAAAACTACTGGGCACTATTTAGTTACTGTAAATGCTGTAATATGTCAGTACAGCACTATTAATTCACTCTGATTTGTAGACCAGGAAAAATCAAAGGAAAAAGTGAAAAATAGCTATACTGATATTGGAACTGAAACCAAAATATTAAGTCATACTGACATTGAAGTTGCAGCAGTACTGTATGAAACTGATGGCAGTGTTCTCCCACTGGTTTTTGAGTATTATGATTCCTGATGTGGGAGAACACTTTAACCTGTCTGGTCATTCAATGACAGACCTGCGGGTGGCTATATTACAACAGAAAAACTTCAAAAACAGACTCCAAGGAGAGACTGCTGAGCTTGAATTGATATGCAAACTAGACACAATCAACTCAGGATTGAATAAGGACTGGGAATGGTTGAGCCATTACAAACATTGAATCTATCTCCCCTTGTAAGTATTCTCACACTTCTTATCAAACTGTCTGTACTGGGCTATCTTGATTATCACTTCAAAAGTTTTTTTTCTGTTACTTAATTGGCCTCTCAGAGGTGGTAAGACAACTCCCACCTGTTTATGCTCTCTGTATGTGTGTATATATATATCTCCTCCATATATGTTCCATTCTATATGCATCCGAAGAAGTGGGCTGTAGTCCACAAAAGCTTATGCTCTAATAAATTTGTTAGTCTTTAAGGTGCCACAAGTACTCCTGTTCTTTTTGCGGATACAGACTAACACGGCTGCTACTCTGAAACCTCTTCCACTTCTTGTTACTTAAGTAGTCACTGTCCTGTGCAGAGCCTCATTTCTCCATGAACACATGTTAACAACTGAGGTATTTCAGACAGTGGTTGAGTGCATTAGAGCATTAGACACCATGTTCTTCCTGTGGTGACTAAATATTGGGAGGAGGGGGAGGAAAGAGACTAAAGGGAGATGAGTGATGGAGGGTAAAAACTAGGTAAGAGGATACAAGCTAAGGAGAGAAATGGAGAAAATGGGTTAAAAAGTGTAACATAAAACACCAAATGAAAAAAGGAAGAAACACTGACTAGATAAGAAAATGAGCAATGAGAATTTAAGAAATTAAACAAGAGATAAAGAGGAGAAAAATAAGAAAAGAAAAGATGCCAAGGAGAAAAACCATTGGTACCAATAAGAAGTGATATAATCATGGATGAAGTTAATGCTTCGCTCTCTGGAAAAGCCCTTGGGCCTGACAGATTAATAATGGATTATAAACATATAGGAAAGAGAAGAACCACTCATCATTTGATAGTTACTCTCAATAAATATCAAATGATATTTATTTGATTAGTAAAATAGCCCAGAGTGCTAACAGGGCTGCAAAGGATTGTTTCTGCACGGGGAAGTCATCAGCTGAAAAAGGCAGTGTCTGGAGGGATTGTGTTGGGGCAGAGATGACCTGCAGCATGTAGCCTTAGCCAATTCTGAGCTATGGAGTTGTCCCTTACACGTTTTCAACCATCATCGGCCTCAGAATCAGGCTCAAAGTCACTTTTCCCCCACCCATCCTCAGCTGTGCTTAACTCACACTTGGCCCAGCTGAAGAACTGGCCCCGTCTCTTGAAGGCACTGGCCCACATTTGGAGCCATGTGTAGCCTTTCCAAGCTAAGGAGTATTCTGGAAGCCACTGTGCCATAGGGAGAGAACACCTCCTGAGCTCAATGATGCACGGGGGTCTGTGCATGCTGCACCACCCCTAAGACAAAAGGGGGCAGTGTTGCCAACTCTCATGATTTTGTCATGAATTACATGGTATTTCACGTGTTTTTTTAATTCCAGCTCCTGGGGTCATGTTATGTGAGAATTTCAGCTGTTATTAAAAAATAAAAAGATGCTAAACCTCATGGTTGTGGAGGAGAACTTGAAAACATGGCCCAGAGGGTTCAAAACACAGATGACAAACACAAAGACCCCAGATTTATTATTTTTAAATATTTTATCATTGTTTAGTGAAATCTGATAAATTTAGCAGGCCTGATTCATAATTACTGAATGCTTGAGGTTGGCAATACAAGGAGAGTGTTCTCCCATTTGGGGTTGGCCAGATCCTCTAGCCAGTGTGAGCCAAGGCCCCTCCCCTTTCTGTCCTCTTTCCAGAAAGAACGAAAGGGCAACAGGCTCTGTACTGAGAGCAAGGACTGCAATATATGATTGTTTCCCCCTGCACCCCCCCAAAAAATATTAACAGAAATACCCTGGTTTTATTTTATTGTCAAAAGAACTGGAAAATTAAAATATTATATTTGTGGAAAATGTATGTGTTGAGAGAAAAGATCTTTCTGCTGAACAAAATTAGTTGGAAATGTTTCTGTCTGCTCTAGTTATTAGTAAAGGATGATTCATAAGCTCTTTGAGGCAGAGGCGGTCGCATTATATGTATGGCTACAGTGCCTAGCACAATGGGTCCCTAATACTACTATTTTGGGGAAGTTCTATGGCCTGTGTTATACAGTTGGTCACACTAGCTTATCACATCATATCCTTCTGGCCTTGGACTCTATGAATTTTCCTGCCCAAATAAGCAGGTTTGGGTAGCTATGGTTTCCTAAAATCAAATGCAGTCTATAGCACTTTAAATGGTGGGGCAATGTTTAATTTAAAGAAACTGTATTTTTTTCCTGAATTTAGAAGTTAACTTACACTTTTAAAAAAACATTTAAATTTTGTTTATATTTCATCCTTTGAACTTTTCATTTATTTTTATAAAAGTCATAATTACTTAAAATGGTTCATATTTATAGTATGATTTTGATTTTAATGTATATAAACAAACAAATTGCTATTAAAAAATAAATTGTTCCAATCGTAATGCTACCAGTGGCAGCTGAACAAGAAGGTCTTACTCCTTTTCAAGACTACATTACTTTTGCCACAGAGATTATAACAAGGAGTCCTTGTGGCACCTTAGAGACAAACAAATTTATTTGGGCGTAAGCTTTGTGGGCATGAAGTGGGTTTTAGCCCACAAAAGCTTATACCCAAATAAATTTGTTAGTCTCTAAGGTGCCACAAGGACTCCTCATTGTTTTTGCTGATACAGACTAACACGGCTACCAATCTGAAACCAGAGAGAATATATTCTACTTCTTTAACTGCATTACCACCTCCAGCTTCAAATTACATTTTCATAGTATTTTTTCCTGCAAATAAAAGGTAAATGGCAACCCCATAAGCACACACACACACATTATAGCCACAACATTAGAAATAATCATTTTAATGAGCAGAGGATGTTAACATTTACACTAAGAGTACAATAACTTTCTAGCTAATGGAAGAAGAACCATATCACTTATTTTTCTGATTTTTTGTTTCTAAACAAAGCAATGGAATGTACAGCTTTTGGGTTTCCCAGAGGCTCTAGTTGGGGGTGGGCGGGCTACCTGGCTCCCCAGCTACTTGGGCTGATAATAAGTTTGAACTTATTTTAAATTTTGCTGATGGAAGAACGCTGAGTAACTGCCCGTTGCTAGGGTTCTCTCTCAATTAGCTATGTCTATAGTATTTTTATGTTGAAATTTCCATAAATTGGTGACATAATATCATCTTAAGAATTTTCACCCAGATAAAACCATACCAGCTTCCTCAAAAGTGGTCTCATGTATCTGGATTTTTGATATTTTTGGAGTGGGTCACAGACATAGATCTCTGTGTTATGGAAAACATCCAATATTTTTAAAATTGCTAATTTAAGGGGGGCTTTTCCAAGTTGATACTCACTAAAGATGACCTAATTCAAAGCTGGCTGATTGCACCAAGTTGCATGGCTCCAAGGTAGGCCTCTCACTATGAGGCGGGAAGTACATCAAGGCTGAATAAGCAACTTTCAAACAATAAGAATCAAGCGTAAGGCTGAGCTCTCTTGCCTTTTGGATCAACAAGACAATCTAGAGGGAAGACAGACATTCTGGAACTCTCACAACTAGGCCACCTCGGGGAGAGGAACTCACAACATCAACGAACAGGCTACACCTGCCTTTGGCTAGTCTTTCTGTAGCTGAAGGTCCACTAGTGAGAAGTGCTGTGCCAGCAACACCACCTTGACTGCACGTCCAGTTCCTACTCAGAGTCCAGAAGACTGTGAGAGCTAAAGAGTTTGCAAACTCTGTTATTTGAGATCTTATTTTTCCTTTTTCTATTTTTATTAGTTGTGAGACATCCCAGCTGTTTAATATTATTTAGTTTTAGGGTGTGAAATTGTGGTTGTGTGCATGCTTATGTAGAACACTACCCATAAAATCTTCACGGGGAAAGCACCAGAAGGAAATTTCCCTAGGTTAACACAGCCCTAAATAATGTCTCATAGAACTTATTCAATTGAGAGTATGTTCTGCATTCTATGTTTAAAAGTCCTGAGAGATTTGATATTGTCGTTTATGATAACTTGTCTTTTAACTTCTGATAAGTTGTCAAACTACTCCTTATCAAGAGTGTTCTGTTAAACTCTGAATTATAATATCTCTGTCAATGTGAGAGGAAAGTATTAACCACTACACTAGATGGAGGAAGCTTTGTAATTGGCTCTGGGATTGCAATTCAGATATTATCTTAATACTGAAACAAAATTATTATCTATTTAACGAGTGCAAAGTTATACATTTAATTGACTTTGGTAAAATTCCTTACTTGGGATTTACAACAAAATGGACAGCCACCTCCTCAGACTCCTTCTTAGAATTTATATGAATTTTTTTTGCATTAATTTGATGCTTTGACTAATTTGATTATTTAATTTCAATCCAATATTGAGACTAATTTGTTGATTTCTTGAACTTACAGCAATCTAATACAAATTAAACTAAACTAAAAGTAAAGTGTTACATTAATTTTATGAAATAGCAACTTAGCTTTGGTGATATGTTTTCTTGGTTTTATTTTAATTTGGTTTAATAGTTTTAGCAACATTTATAAAATCAATACAGTCACATTTCTTTCAATAAGTAACATGGGTTCAGAAACTTTGAAGGCATAGGCCAGTCAACCTAGAAGCCTGAGGAGCTCCCCCTAAATAAGTCTCTTGGTCTCACAGTCTATACAGAGCGCTGACCAGTAGAATTGTCCAGAAAGAGATAGGAGTATGTTTTCTTCTTCCTTAAAATCATTATTAATGTAAGCAGAGTCAGGATGAGCTCTACCCTGACATCTGGTGGTGAATGGTGGCGAGTTGTGGAAAAGAATTTCAGGGGCTGATCTTGTTTGCATAGGCACACCCACCCCGACTAGCATGAGCCCAAATGGTCACTTTGGCTGCTGTGGGATCCCCAGTTTCTCTGTTATTGGGGCAGGAAGAATAAATTGTTACCCTGGTTATGTGAATCAAGAACAATGAAACTGTTTTATGACAGAGGGACTCACCATCAACTAAGTAGCACTCGCTAGACATGGGACATGGCTTCCAAAACCCTGTGAATTGAGAGAGGTATTTGTACCTGATAGTATGGGCCCCCTTTAAGGGCCTGAAATACCAATTGCTCCTCCTTCTCTCTCTACTGTGGACTATCAAAGCTAATTTTAATTCCATTAGGAGTCTAGTTACAGGCCACTGAGCTGAATTCACTTTGGGCCAATGATGCACTAGCACTGAGGCTCCCCTACTACAAGCTGAAATCACTAAAGAGCTAAAATCAGTGAGTGCCGGGGCGGGAGGTGCCTGAAGATATGTTGCTGGCAGGGCAGAGCAAAGCAGTTTGTGGGATGACTGGAGCAGCTTGCGGGACAGCTGGTGAAGCGGCTGGCCGAGCGGAGCAGTTCGTGGGATGGCTGAAGCGGCTCACGGGACGGCTGGTGGAGCAGAGCGGCTGGTGGAGTGGCTCGCAGTGAAGGCTGCAGCAGAACCCCATGGAGAGGCGGGGCAGTTGGTCTCGGACCACGTAAGGTGCCCCTTAACGCCACTGTGCCCACCCCCCGCCCCCCAGGCTGGGAGGTAAAACTCTGCAGATAAACTTTTGAACTCTCGGGCTGCACTGACCAGGGACTTTTGGGTTGTTGGACTTAAAATCCTGAGGGGAAAAGGATACTGCCAAACTTACTTGGGGGTGGAGGGTGGCTCTTTTGTTCATGGTTTGTGTTATGAATCCTGTTTATGTTGGGGAAACACCACAATGCCACATTGTTTCCCTCCTTTATTACACTCAGACTCTGCTTGCGAGAGGGGAAGTACTGCCTCTTAGAGGCACCGGGGGGGGGGGTATGTAATTGTCCCAGGTTACTGGGTGGGGGCTCGAGACGGTTTTGCATTGTGTTATTGAAACAGGACCTCTAGATACTGAACCCGGCCCTTGTTGCTGCTAACTCAGACGGGCAGAAGGGTTACATTAATATTATTGGACCTTTTGAAGACTTGCGAGACCAAATGGTAATGACTGGAGTTGAAAAAGCTGTCATCCTTATACAAAAGGGGGGAATTATCTGTGGGATAGTAAAATGGGAATGTTTGTTAAAAATAAACAAAGGATAGATTATTTCAGTCAGAATGCTTTAAAACTTCCTCAGAAGGTCTGAGGTTGCCTCAGATAAACTATAGCTATATATCCCTCCTCATGCACTTGTTTGTAATCCTCTGACACAGATTCGGACATCTGGCCTTCCTCCCTGGAAAAGGAAGGTTTCTTGACACCCCCTTTTCACCCTTTGGTCTTAGGTATTTGGCCCTGTGACAGTGTTCTGGGACTTTGTGGTGTGATATACACTGGGGAGATGTTTTCCTTTTAAGAAGTTTCTACTGTTGATAAAACTCTTTTGTTGCAGGTGGCATGAGTGAGTGAATGAGATACAAATGGAGATGGAGTATGAGAGATCATATTCTTTTTTGGTGTTTGTCCCACTCTGCTTTATGTCTGTTTATGCTGCAAAATTTTGTTGTTCTACTTCCTATTTCACTTTTGTTGGGAATTAAATGAGTCCCAGAGCTTTAGCAAGCACTGACAATGGGAAATTAGTTGGGGTTGTCATGACAACAGTTGCCAGGAAAAGCAAGAACTAATTGCCTGGATTTGATCCTGAAACACTAGGTGAGGCTTGGTGAGGAAACAGAGTCTGGTCAATCAGGACAGAGGAAGGGCCAAATAAAAACAGGTTTCCTCAGTTTGTTAGGTGTGGATGATTCCAAAAGAGTGGGAGCCTTGTGTGTGCTGGTGGGGTTGAGCCTGTGAACTGGAACTGTTTAAGAACTAGTGCCAGGATAGGGAAGTTGAGGGCAGTATACTGCAACTATGATGCTGTTAATTTAAAGGTTGAAAGCTACAGGCATTCTGAATCTGGATGCTGAAACCGTTGAAGTTCATGTGCTGAGACTGAACCTGGGAAGATTGTGTAAGGGAAAATCAAGTGTGAAACCTGAATTCTTTTTTATTCTTTGGGCATGTTCTTTCACAGTTTTGGGAAGGATGAAAAGATTATATTATAGAAAGAGAGCACTTGTGACTCTGTTTTATTAAACCTAGACACATCAATTGAGAGGTCCCTGTAACAAGTCCTATGCTCCTGTTTCAGAGGGAGGCAAGAAATTGGGCTCAGGGATTGTTCAAAAAATATTTTGAATAAGTAGGGTTCTTCCTCCCCACAAAGAGGTTTGGCTTAATGATTGCCCTCCCACTCTGGGGTTTGCCTGTGGCTCTCCCAAGGAATGGTTTGGGCTCAAGAATGAACTCTCCAGCAGCCTGATGCCTTAGGATTGACTTGCCCAAGATGGGAGGTCCCTATACTCTACCCCTTTCTGACACATGGGGTTTACCTGGGTCTGCATTTCCTCTGAAGGCTTGAGCCTGGAATATTGTGGGAGACCTCTAGGAGACCTTTGACAAGTGGCAGGAGTGGGAAGGGGTCTGGGCAAAAATGCCCCTTAGCCCACTACCTGGTAGTGGCACTGTGCATGTTGTGTCTAATGCTGCCTTTCTGTGATCCTATATGAGGTGGAGGCAGTGCAATCTTCAATCTGCTGCACTGTCTTTCTGGTGTTGCCATTTTGAAAATGGAGGCATGGGAATGGGAACTACTTGCCACTGGAGCTGGCTTTTCAAGTTCCACCTGCCCCTTTCTCCATCTGATGGAGGGGACAGAGGTGACTGCACCGGGGCTGCTGAAATGCTTCCTGCATATTGGAATCAGAGCTGAATTCTCCTTGCTTCTATCTTTCGTTCCTGGATAGGCATCAAGGTGACCCCCAAGTCACACAATATAAGGAGAAAGATACAGAGAAGTAAAAGCTTCTTAGTATGAATGCAGCTTTTGATTCCAACAGTATCTTCATTTTTAGGATATGTATAAATAATAAAATAAAATACCTCTGCACTCTGGTGATTCTGACCATTTTTTCTTCTGACATGTCACTGTCTGTGACCCAATGAGGCTCAGCCCTTGTTGACATCGATAGCGCACTCTCTCACCAGGCAAATACTTTTGGTTTCTATACCCTAGAATCTGACCATTAGTAAGTGCAGGTGGAGGTCCACACATCATATCTGAAAAGATATATGGACATATTTACAGTCACTGACACATTTCCAAGAAATACTTCAGTTGAACCAAATCTTTAATGACATTTCATTAGCTATGTATCTTTTCTATTCAGATCCTCCAGCCAAGGCACGTAACTTATCCTGTTTAGTTTATCAGAACCTTTTTAATTGCAGAGAACCAATTGACAAACCTTTTTAATTTCAGAGATTAATATAATTAAGCTGAAATACCCTGGGTCTATGGAAAATAGATCCTGTCAAACTAAACAGATATATTTTTGATGAAATTACAAGTTTTGTTAAGTGATGATGTAACAGGCTTAGACTTCTGTAAAACATTTGACTTGGTACTACATGACACTTTGATTCAAAAACTAGAACTATACAAAATTAACATGGCATACATTAAATTGATTAAAAACTGGCTAACTGATAGGACTCAAAATGTAACTGTAACTGGGAATCATCATCAAGCAAGCATGTCCCTACAAGGATCCTGTAGGGATCGGTCCTTGGTCTTGTTTTATTTAACATTTTTATCAATGACCAGTTTTATCTGCGCTTGAGTCGGCTGCAGCCCTGCTCACAAAGAGAATATCAAAGAGAATATTGCTGACAGGAATGGGGTGGGATTTCAATGGACACCAGAACTTCCCCCCACATCCTTCAAAAAAAAGATGAACAAGAGAGACTTCTGAATTATTGAGGGGTTGAAAACATAAAAACATAAGAAACAGCATACAAGTCTTTTTCCTAACTTCTCCAAATGGAAACCTCTTAAAGTCAGCTTGTTTGGCTGCAAATATTTGCATCACTTTGATTTTACTCATTTCAAATTTAACTTTTACTACACTTCATTTTTTAAAAAATTTTCCTTTCCTATTTTTAAGGAGACACCATTTGCAGACTCCCTCACTTACAGATGTCCATATGGACTATGACAAGAGTGAAGGACACACTGATTTTACCCACAGTTGGCAAAATTAATAATAAGGGGGTTAGGGGTAGGGCTGCAGCACCCCTCTCTCTGAACTGTCCATTGAGCTGGCCCCATATGGTGCTGGTGGAGTACTGAATGTTGTACCCATTTTAACGGCCAGATTCTGCCTGGCCCTAATACAGGTGCTCACTTGTGGCAAGGGTGCAAGGAGCCTTCCCCCACTTTTGAATAGCTTACATAGGGGCCAGGGACAATTTCAATCCCTATGCTCAGATGCATGTAAGGCCTGCTTTCTCTCTACTAGTGGTACATGGTTCTAAAAGGGGTAAGGAGGCAGGTCCACAGCTCCATCTTTCTACACACTAGCCCATAAAGCTGACAAGCTGTGGAGTGGGGGAAATGAGCTGCAACCAAGGAGAGTACTAGCGACATTCATTCAGACTCTGCTTGCCAAGGATGTTTCAGAAGGGATTCTGCAACCTCCTCACCTTACTTGACACCCATATACTAGGCAGGTACAATCTGGCATTAATTGTTTTAATAAAAATTCAAACCTCTACCTTCGCAAGTTGGAGGTTGTGACCATTCCTTGTTTATACAGGTGACATCATTTGGTCCATGACTTTCAAAACCTTCATGACACTGACACTGCACTCTTTCAGCAGGCCAATATCTTCTGTCTCTATGGTCTATGATCTCAGCATTGGCAACTGCAGGTGGATCTCCACATGTTGCATCTGAAAGGGGAGATTTATCAAAGTGAAACACTTTTGTCGAGTATCTTATACTTTATGGCCCATAAAAGAAAACTCCAGGCACTCTCATAACGAAGGTAATGAAACAAATCTGTAAAAGTGAGATGAGAGCATTTATTCTGTATTCCTTATTAGGGCAAAAAATGGCACAGGCTGCAGCACTGGACTCTATATTGTGACAAATAAGTAAATTTAAAATACGTTAAAAACAACCTGCAGACTTTGATAGTTTTAAAAATACATTTCAGTTCTCTTTGTAGAAGCTGGTAGGAAAAAAATTGCTTTCCTATTTTGTCCTTTTCCATTTGACAAACAACAAATCCTCTCGCAGCTCCTTCCATATTTGAAATTATCAGGATTTGTGTATCAGCCTTCCCAGTGAATGAAGCACAGCCATGGAACAGAGTTTGGTATTGACTGTTTTGTCCTCTGCTGCTGCAGAGGCAACAGAGGGAGCAGAAAGTTAAGTATCCTAACGTATTTAAGTATTTATCAAGTCTATCATTATATCTGATTCAACATAAGGCACGTGGCACTGTGGGTAGCCAATCCCAGTGTATTCTGCACTGCCTTCAGGTGCACCTTGTGGGAAATTGTCACTATGTATTGTGCAGCAATCACTATATATTTAGGAATACCCATACACCTCTCAGGAAATTATGAGTACTTGGTCCCCAGATTTCCACAATTTCCCTTGTTCCATCCCATAATATACTCCAGCTGTATATCTGACTCATCTCGATAACTGAAATATCCTTCTCTCTGGCCTTGGCAAATGTACTCTTGATCTGCTCATATCCATTCAGAATGCTGCTGCAAAAATCATTTTCCGATCCCATCCCTTTGAACATGTCACCCAATCCCTCCACTGGCTCCCCCCTTCTCTGTTGCATCAAGCATCCCATCATATCTCATTCAGTATCAAGCTCTCGATGCTCCTCTCCAATCGGCCCATGATGCCAGCCTCCACTGCCCACGTGTTCCATTTTCAAACTAGCACCTTCATGCTTTGGCCCATGCTGCCCCTCACACATGGGAGGCACTCCCCATAAACATTCACAAAGCAACCTAATTATCCACTTTCAAATCCCTCCTTTAAATTCTTCTTTTCCACAATGCCTACAAAAAAAACTTGACAATGCAGGCCATTGATGTGCTGATACTACAACCTGTCATACCAGCCAATAGTGTCTTCTTGTTTCCTTGTACTCCCATCTATTGACTCTTGTCTTATACTTAGATTGTAAGCACATTGGTACAGGGACTGCTTTTTGTTCTGTGTTTGTACAGCATCTAACACACTGGGGCCCTGGTCCATGACTAAGGATCCTAGGAAATACACTAATTCAAATAAATAGTAATCATCATCCCCTGAGTATCTGAGTGCCTATATTATAATAGGTTCCTGACAATTAAATCAAACCACACACTGTAATTTGGCATTCCAGTAGCGGGGTCCATTGCCCTCTTTTACATGTTACCTCCTGTGATCCAACAGCAATAAAACCTGGGTGGCACTGATAACGCACTGCTTCACCAGGTTCATAATTAGTCTTTATGCTACCTTCAGCATGAGCATGGGGAACATCAGGTGCATCTCTACATGGCATTTCTGAAAAAATAGTCACACAAATTGAAAGTGAGTGAAACCCTCTCACAAATTACCTTCATTCATTAAAGCCTGTTTAACAAGGTGCTCAGATACAAAAAGAGAGAAACTTTAAATAAAGACTTCAAGCAGCACTCAGAAATATGCACTGAGACATGGATGGGTATGAAACTTACACAATGTGCACTGTTAAATAAAATTGCTCAATACTTGGTTAATTAAATAAACAAATGCTAAATAGAATTAAGTTTTTGTGGATGTTTAGTTTCTGCCTCAGTCTAAGATTAGCATTTCTGGTTGTTTCTTGTCTCCTAGATTTCTCATGCAATGGCCTGTCCTGTGCTAGGCCTTGTCAACACACAGCAGTCATGTCATTGTAACTTAAATAGTTTTTTAAACTGAGTTACTTTAACCCCGTGCAAACTCCTCTGTAGACACTTTTATTTTGGTTTAAGTATCTCACTTCAGTTCCACTTAAACTTGTTGTGACTAAACTGAATCTGGTTTAAACTGAAAAACTTTTTTAGACACCATCACCGTAGTATCTGAGTGACTGACAATGTTTAATGTATTTAGTCTCCTGACACCTGTGACATATCTAAGTACTATTATCCACACTTTACAGGTGAGAATTTGAGGCACAGAGAGAAAAAAAGTGATGCGCCCACAGTCACACAGGAAGTCTGTGGTGGAGCAGGGAACTGAACTTGGGACATAAGCAAGTCCACAGATTGATACACCAGTTTAACTACATTTGTTTAAAATCACAACTCACGATAAACTTGGGCAACTGCTGCATGGACACAAGCCCTTATTAATGCTATAGAGATATAAAGATAGAATCCATCATAATAGCATCAGACCATCTCACAAGCTTTAATTAATTTATCTCCACACTGTCCTCTGTGGTAAATAAGTATTATCCCTTTGCAGAAGGTAAACTGAGGCCCTGGAGGATTAAGTGACTTGCCCAAGATCACAAGGACATTTGTTTTAGAGTCAGGAACAGATGCCAGATATTTGAAGTCCCAGTCCAGTGCCTTAGCCACAGGACTAGACAGCCCAGTGCTATACCACATACTCATTTGAATAGTCCTATAGGACGGTGTGATTATTATAGACCATGACTGTGCATTGGGCAGCTATTGCTGGAATTTGCACTCACTATTATGTGGACTGGCTTAATACATTTTTTTGTAAAGCCCTGGTTGTAACACCTATTAAAGTTGTATTTCATAGAGGGAAATGTATCAGAGGGGTAGCCGTGTTAGTCTGAATCTGTAAAAAGCAACAGAGGATCCTGTGGCACCTTTAAGACTAACAGAGTATTGGGAGCATAAGCTTTTGTGGGTAAGAACCTCACTTCTTCAGATGCAAGAACCTCACTTCTTCTTGCATCTGAAGAAGTGAGGTTCTTACCCACGAAAGCTTATGCTCCCAATACTTCTGTTAGTCTTAAAGGTGCCACAGGACCCTCTGTTGCTTTTTATAGAGGGAAATGTTACTTCTGCACTGGTATTCCCCAACCCAGGGGCAGCACATGGGGAGGTTCACATTATAGAAAAATTGAAATGTTCAAGAGGAAACCCCAAATTCACTATTGCTTTTACATAAAAACATATTTACTAACAAAGTCAAAACAGGAATGACCCTATAGTCACATTAAAATTCCTGTTTTAACATATACGTAAGAGGTTGACTCATTTCTCAGCATGCAGCTATGTTTTTGAAAATTAAGTATGACTGGAAATTGTCTATTTATTACATATAGAGGAATCCTGGAATTTGTTGTCAGCTTATGCCAGGACTGGTTAGAATGTGATCCTTAACCTGACTTATCTCCACATGCAAGTGATGAGTGCTAGAAGTACAAAACGATGGGTTCTTTTTCCCCTGTGAATAAACAATAGGCTCCTTATTGTTCTGTATTGACAAGATATCAATGCATGTGCCTTTTCCAGCTGGAAATGCTAGTTTCTGTGCTATATTGCATCTCACAAAACACCACACATTTTCTAAAAGTGTAAAGAAGCACTTTTCCTTGCTCAAATGCAAGCCTTATTCATGAGCCATCTTAGTTCAAGGCATCTCTGGGCTGGTCTACACTAGGGGAGCGGGATCGATCTAAGATATGCAACTTCAGCTATGTGAATAGCGTAGCTGAAGTCGAAGTATCTTAGATTGATTTATCTCAGGTCCTCACGGCGCGGGATCGATGGCCGCGGCTCCCCTGTTGACTCCTCTACTGCCTCTCGCTCTGGTGGAGTTCCGGAGTCGATGGGGAGCGTGTTCAAGGATCGATTTATCGCATCTAGATCGCTTACTACCCGCCGATCCGGGTATTTTTAGATGCAGTACAGGTACAGCACTTACTGCAGCATCCCAATTACATCCCAAAGCAGAAATGCTGGATGTACTAAACTTTTGTCCAATGTACATTTAGGAATGTACATTGGACAATGACTGACGGAAATGACCTTACTAATTATCAGAAAGTTAGAAAAATCTGTCCTCTATTGTAGAATTGTAGCAATGAAAGATGGAAAATACCCATCAGGTAACATTCTCTCTCTCTCTCTCTCTCCTAAAAACAAGATTATTCAAATATATATGCTCTATTTTCTGAGTCATTATAAAAACTTAAGTTATAAAAGCTATAAAAAGAATTTTTTTTGATGGATTGATTGCATCCAATTATAAAATGTCTTCAGTCATTGTTTAGTATATTTTTAAGCAAAATAAAATTTACAGTTTTTTAGTTAGTTATTTTGGCTCTGTGAACAAGCAAATTCCCAGATGATTGCTACCACCTGAACACTGGCTGATGTCTATTGTTTTCTATGGGCATAGCAGAATACCTGATGTAGAGAAGAACTGACAGTGGAAGAAGCTGGGACCAGTGACTGTTTGGAAGCTGTCAAGAAACATCAGCCTGCTGAGACAGATGTTCCTATGGTCTTCATGGGCCCTACAGGGCAGAGAGCTGGAAGAGGTCTCCTTTTCTCAGAGAAGTAAAAAAAAGGGAGCAATAACTGGGACAGAAGATAGGTTCCACAAGGCAGTTTTTAAAAATCAAATAATTTTTTTTAAATAAATCCTTCACTTCAATCAGAAGTTTGTTTCACAGCAAGCTAAACAAATGTAAGAGTTCCTGTTCACCATCATTTAGCCTCCACTTAAAACTCATTGGGCCAAATTCTTTGCTGAACCCATTGGAATTACACTGGCATAGAATTTGGCTCTTTGATTGCTCTACTGAAAAAATATTAATGGAAATGCAACACAGCAGACAATATAATTACCAATACAGGCAGGTGGTGAAGTCCATTTTTCCATATTACAGGTTATTTCTGATGGGCCTCTTAACATGAAGCCCGCATTACAGCTGTACTTTAATGTCGCACCATTCGGATAAGTCACTGGTCCTGGTTTCTCCATTCTTAAGCTTCGATTTTCTAGACTTAATCTCACCATTTTCTATGGGATATGGTTGCAAACATGATTTTTCTTCTGCTTGGAAGAGAAAAATTAACAATAAAATGTACATGCCAAATGCACATGTAATCTAAAACTGAAAGAAAAAAAGGTAAAGCTGAGTGAGTGCAAGTTCTAGTCATTGTTCTTAATGCAGGACTCCTTGTATGGGCTCAAATTAAGAAATGCTACAAACAAACCCTCTGGCCAGCCCTATAATAAACATTTGAAGCTGTTACAGTGTAAGTTAAGTACAGTACAGTCAAACAGAAACACAGGGATTGTCATGCTGAATGAGACCAATGGTCCATCTGGTGCAGTAGCTTCTCTCTGACTTTGGCCAGAACTAGATAATTCCAAAGAAGCCATAAAACTGCCATGAAGGAAAATTATGCAATAATATGCCCACTGAAAATTTTCCTTTTAACCCCAAGTTAATGAGGATAACAGTGACGAAGTGACTGAATTCCTGCGTCTCTGTATGCTCAAAAGAATTTCCATATACCAAAGCTGGATAATGCTGAAGAGTTTCATTAAAATGTGATTATTCCAGCTTGTTTCTAGCCCCAAATAAGAAATGAACATACACCTACACACTGAGGGGTGCATTAAGTCAGGGATTTTTAAGAAAGCTCAGTACTGGTTTACCTCTCCTTTCTTTGAAGTCAATGGGAATTTTACCATTAACTTCAATGGGTGCAGAGTTAGGCCCAGTGTGTAGCATCTCCAACAAAATGACAGTTATTACTGAATGTGCTTTTTGTCTGATTCATCTAATTTCAGGAAATCTGTATTAAAAACTAAAACATAAATAAAACATCCTACTGACCAACACAGTGTGGTGGTGACTGCCACTTCCCACCTTCACACATTATTTCTTTCACTCCATGAAGCTTGAAATTTTCCAGACACGTAAAAGTTATTTTTTCACCAGTCTCATAACTTCTTTTCTCTGTTATCTTGGAGGCTCCTGGTAGCTGAGGGGGAGGTGTGCATTTTCTTTTATTCTCTTCAACAAAAGATAGTTTCAGTCAGATCTCAAGGCTTAAAATATGGTAAATGTGACAGTTCATTGCAAATCAGAACAGTTATTAGATGAAAAACAGCATACCACAGATCTTTAGTAACCATTGTCCTCTTTTAATTGCCATAGACTCATAGACTTAAGGTCAGAAGGGACCACTATGATCATCTAGTCTGACCTCCTGCACAACGCAGGCTACAGAATCTCACCCACCCACTCCTGTAACAAAACCCCTAACCTATGTCTGAGTTATTGAAGTCCTCAAATCGTGGTTTAAAGACCTCAAGGTGCAGAGAATCCTCCAGCAAGTGACCCATGCCCCATGCTGCAGAGGAAGGCGAAAAACCTCCAGGGCCTCTGCCAATCTTCCCTGGAGGAAAATTCCTTCCTGACCCCAAATATGGCTGTCAGTTAAACCCTGAGCACGTGGGCAAGATTTACCAGCCAGCACTCAGGAAAGAATTCTCTGTAGCAACTCAGATCCCACCCCATCTAACATACTATCACAGACCATTGGGCCTAATTACCTGCTAATAATCAAAGATAGCCTAATTTTGTTAATTAATTTATCCCATCATATCATCCCATCCATAAAATTATTAAGTTTAATCTTGAAGCCAGATATGTCTTTTGCCCCCACTACTCCACTTGGAAAGCTGTTCCAGAACTTCACTCCTCTAATGGTTAGAAACACAAAGATCTGCTGGCTGATCAGCTCCCTTCCTAGAATTTTTCAAACATTCTGTTTCAATTCTTCTCAAATTGTGGAAAATTTGGCATTTTGGATTTTTTGTTTGGATTTGGGATGATTTTTTTTTTGTGTGAAATTTTCCATGGAACAGAAATTCCAGTTCCCACATAGCTCTAGTGCTTGGCTTGTTTCCCTGGATTTGAGGGGTGTGTATACCCCAAAATGTGATCAAGCTAATTGCAACCATATTGTGTGCATTCTGCCACCCTGAAGTAATGAAATAGAACACCACATAGTGAAGGGTTAATTTGGTCAAAACTAGCTACAGTTTCTGCTAATCAGAATTGGAGAAAGGGACAGACAAGTAAACAACTGAGTGTGAAAACCTTGCTGGTTGAACAACATTGAATCTAGACACCTCTGATATTAAAAGTTTCTTGAAAGTTAGAAAAGTGATGATCCTGTAGAGGTCATTATGACCTGTGTGTTTTGTAGAAGTTAGTTATAAAACATTAGCTAATAGAGTGTACTTGGGAGCAGTCCTCTGAAGTCATCTTGAGAGATGTTTTTCCTGATACTCTTTCTCCCCAGTGGTTGAGCAACTGGCCACTGCGAACCTACTGTTTGTCCAACAGAAACTGGCAGCATTTCCTAGATTGTCCATTTTTCCAGATTTATGCCTGGGGATTGTATCACACAAATGCTCAAAGTGATATTACAAACCCAGAATCCAAAACACATCTAGCCCTCTGTGACGGGGCAGCCCCGCCGTGCACTAGCCCCAGCGACGTCAGACCAGTAGCTCTGACGGAGGAAGTCCCTCCCGGTTCGTATTGGGCATGCTCCAGATGCTCATTGAGTATAAAAGGAGGAAACTCAGCTCAGTCGGGGCTGGTGGCCACAGGGGAGGGACCTAACTGGGAAGCTCCTGCAGAGGACCAGCTGACACTCTTGAGGCTTCCAGGGACGGAGGTTTCGACGGGCCAGCACGAACCCCTACTGCAGGAGGAACCAGGAGGCGGCGACGGATCCGGAGACTCATGGAGAACCCTGGGATCTGTGGGAGACCCCAACTCCCCAGCCGGTAGGGAGCGACACAGGGGGAGGGGGTGACGGACTGGTACCTTGACCTCGGTAAGCCTCAGCAAGTTTCGGTAGGACACCCTCGCTGAGCCAGTAGTAAGGTCCTACGGCCCTGCAACCCGGGGCGCTTATATGGACTCTGGCCACTAAGCCGTGCTGCCCTGCAACCCGGGGCGCTTATATGGACTCTGGCCACTAGGCCGTGCTGCCCTGTAAGGAGGGGTGTGAACCCTCACACCCTCACTTGGTTTTCCAGAGTTTCTAATCTTCCCCCCTCCTCCTCTTATTGAGAAATTTTTGCACTTTTTTGAGGTTTCATTTGCACAGATATTTATGGCCTTAATCTCAGTCTCCATGTACCTCAAATGCGGTTAAACCCTAGTAACTGGAGGATAAAACCACTTATGAACTGAGTCCATCTTTTCTTCCACAGAGGACACACATTTTGTAAACCATTGAGTTAAACATGTAGGGCAAAAATCATTTCCTTTGGAGTCCCCTTTCTCTTCTGCTACAGGATTGAGTTAATTAAGGAGAGACTCACTAGCACAAACTCAGCACACTGGTCTGACATTTTCTTTATCAGTCTCCCACTGACCCAAAAATTCTACAGTTTGTTTAAAGTTTCTTTCTGAGCACAGCACAAAAAAAAAGTCAGGTCTATGTAATCTGCAGTGCCATAGGTGAATGCAGATCAAGAATACATCATCTCTATGTAGAGAGAGAAGCTAAACCAACTCTCATTGTAATATGTACTTTATTCAGACTCTTAATTGTTCTGCGAAAGTAATTCATAGTAAATTAGCCAAAAGTCATTTGGTTAGGATGTCAAATTATTTCTGACATTTAAAAAGTATTTGATCAGTGTTTTCTTCCTATTAGCATATAAACAAATTTATGGTTTAATTATTAAAATCAGCCCTATTTTTCAAACTAGTGAACTTCATTTAGATTAATAGTAGCTTTAATAAAATTAGCATTCTTTAGCAGGATTACAAAAAGCAACAATTTGATATAAATGCAAATACTTACCAATGCATTCTGGCTTGGGTGACCATTTCCCATATTCACAGACTGTTTGTTTAAGTTTGACATCTGAATTACATCTGTATTTTACAACATCTTTGTGATAGAAACTCTTTTGAAAATTGTAAACTGATAAAAATCTGATATTCTCAAGATTCCTTGGAAGTGCACATTTCACAGATGGATCTAAATAAAATCCAACACAAAAATTAAAATGTTATAGCTCAAAGAACCTGTCAGGTAAATATGCATTTAAAGAGATGCCATCAACTTGAAGATGTGTCCATTTGAAAATTTTATACCTACTATTGTTACAAGTAATGTCCAAGATTATTAGCAGAAGGAGATCAAAAGAAAAACATTTTTTTCCTCAGTGTTTATAGTTTGTGTGCTTTTAACAATAGCAGGCAAGATATTCTAACAGAGGTGATTTTTTTAAGTTGACAGTGTCCCTTTAAATGTGTGAAAGAACAACCAAATTATAATTTGATTTGTTCGTCCACTATTTTTCAAACACCACCACTGTGTAGAGAAATGTACCACCATCAGCAGATTATTTCAAACAATCAGTATCCAGGAAAGGAGTATGTGTCTTAAAGTTGATGTGCTGAACCAGGCCTTGTCTCTTTAATTAGGGGTTTCTGGGAGTTATAATGAATGCTTCTCAGATAACTGTGCAAGCTAAGCAAACTGACCACTGAGTTGAATACAGGATACAATTTTCCAAAGCTCCTTAGTGACTTACTTACTTTCTTGGTTTTGTAAATACGCAAATCTTATTTTACTGCAGTTACCTGATTTTCATAGCCCATATACTATCTTATATTAGCCTGTGAAACTGAAAGAAAGAATTAGAAGAAAAGGCCACAAAAGTAGTTCCAGTATGAAAAGACCTGCTTCAGATGTACAGGAGGTCAGAGGGAGGGATTAATCTCTCACATCCTGAGAATGTTTGAGGTTATTGGAAAATTCCATAAAGCAAACAAATAAACAAACCCACTGTATAAGCCCCTTACATCCTATAAGTCCCAGGGATGCTACAAAGTTGCCTGTTATTGGAAAGATACATTGAAACAAGGAGTCAAACGGTTTTAAAACTCCAGAACAAATTTAGACCCCACAGCTATGAAGACTTACTTATGTGCTACATTTACACACTGAGGACCCCTTTGAGTTTAGTAGGACTATTCATGGTGCGACAAGTTGAACTAATGCCTAAGCCTTTGCAAGTTAGGAGCCATCGTAGAGAAAACCCAGCATGAAACCAATATGGTAGCTATGCCAGGTGGAGAACGGTTCTCCAAATAATTAGAAACGGTGCAGGTAGTGCTGCCTAAGTTGAGGTTGTCCAACTCTTCACACTATAACTTTGTTAAACTTAAACTATTCAGGCTGAAATTTCTTACGCCAGGTGTGATGATTCTGTACCACTTATGAATTTGGATTGCTATTATGACGACATTATGAAGTTATTAGTATGAAAAGTTTTAGTAAAAATGGCGCTGCCATTTCTAAGAATGAAGTCAGTGAAAAATACATTGTTTTGCCCATGTTAATGAGTTGGTTGTAAGAATATTTATAGGAGCTTTAGCTCCTCCATACTTTGAGGCATGGATTTCAAATTTGGCAAGGGGGGGGACTAGTCTATAATCACTAGTATATACTCCTGTCCAGAACCTGGAATTCAATCCAGTAGTCCTCAGTTTCTAGATTTCTCTGCTTTCAGTACATATCTGTGAAAATCACTGGGAAAGTGTGTCTTCTATAGTGCCTGATCCACATAAAGGATGACAGCCTACTATTGCTATCAGTTACTCCTTGAACTCAGAAGTCTGTGCTGTGGATTCAAAGAGCCAAACCTTTCTGACCTCCAATTTGTATTATCAGCATGGTTCCACATAATGGAATTTCTGTTTTTACAATTGTTATTTAATTTGGAAATGGCATCCAAAAACCCCTATGTTAGAATGTGCCAGAATGAAGGTCACCTGTGCAATCTTGATTTGGCTCCCTTGTGATTATGCATTAAATTACAGTCTTTGATTACATGATCACATACTTTTTTCATCCCACTTCAGTCCAAAGGATGGTCCTGCTCTGAGGATGAATTAGGGTTGTGTAGTGAAAAGGCTGTAGTCTTAGGAACCGTTTCAGAAGCTGGAAGGCTGGTAAAAAATGAGGTAGGAAATTGCCTGAAGAGGAAGGATTGTCTCATTGTTCAAGAAGTTGAATGCTGCCTGAGACAATTGGACTGTATCCCTGATGCTGCAAAAGAATTATATGGCACTAGCCAAGTCACTTAATGTTCACAGTTGACTACAAATTGTGTTTTCTTCATTTTCTGAAAGCCTTATGTAAGACATCTGGGGCCAGATTTGTAGAACTGCTGAGCACTCGTGACTGCAACTGAAGTCAATGGGAGCTATGCTTTCAACATATGATGTGCTATTAAACTGCTACAAGTACTGTGGAAAATTAGGGCCTAGGTGTCTCACCTGGTATTAGAGGACACTTTTGACAATTTTAGCCCTAATGTCTGTATTTCAGTTTGCTATATGTGAAATGGAAATAATAATTCCCCATTATCTCACAGCATTGTTGTGAGAACACACTTATTAATGTTTGTGAAGCACTTAAATACTATGCTGAGAAACATAGAAACATCATGGAGGAAATTAGTAATTTTCTATTCAGTGCAGGGTTTGAATGGTGTGCAGTAAATAAGGCCCAGGCCACATAATGAACGTAGAGGATAAAAAGGAATATTGAGTAACTTTTCATTCACAGAATGAGGCTGGGGTTTTGTGGAAAATATAGTATATTCATCTAATTAAAGATGCATAGACAACCTTTAGTTGTGTTTCCTAACTTTTGAGTACTTGACTTTGCAACCTTGATATTCTTTTAATGTATCTGGTTTTGGATACAATATCCACATTAATTGTATTTCCATGAATATAGATGAATAAACTCTATAAATCTTTAAATAAAATTAAGTTACATTGATGTTTAAAGTGTTATCCAAGTACAGTTTACCAGCACATGAAGGTAAAGATGTCCATTCTCCACTAAGACATTTTATGATATTTGTCCCAACAATTTCAATGTTTCCTTCACAGCCATACTCCACAGCATCACCATGAAAATATCAGTTCTGGTTTACACTGAAGGCACTCCCTCTGGCAATATTGGAGGGTGGTAGACAAGTTTTTTCCTCTTCTGTAGGGTAATGAACAAATGATCCATATTATAGTTTTGTCACATTTACAGATACATCATAAAAGACATTTAATGCAAATATTAAAACCACTATTTAGGACCTGATCTTGTTCCCATTAAAGCTAGTGGAAAAACTTCCACTGACTTAAATGAATGTAGGAGAGGGATACTAAGTCTGTAACAATACTGTTTTCTCTAAAAGTCTCTTCTCCCTCTCATCTCCTAGGTTGTTATTAGGCTTCTTTCCTTGCATTAGGCTCTCTAAACATTGTCACTTATTCCTGTAAAATCTCTAATGATTTTTTTGTGTGAAACTAAAGTTAAGGTTGCTCAAATGTATTTTCTCACAACAATACAGACACTGCAAAGCACACAAATCATAAGCAAAGAGAACCATCTCTACACATCAGCTCATTACTATCATGATACTCAGTCACACCAATACAACGATGCACTGACTCACTCATGTTCTTTTTAAAAACACTGTCACTCTTAGTGCACACATCCAAGAAATGAAAATTGCACTGCAATACAACACCTTGAGACATGCAACCCCTTATTCCCTGGCTTCCCTCAAGCTCAGCTTCCCACCTTTCAATCTGCAGCAAAACCAGGGCTAAAATAATTTCCCTCCCTTCCTGCTGTGACCACATCACTGCTCTCTGGATTATTTCCTTTGCTTGCTCTCTATGTCTGTAAAACATTCAGGTTCCTTATGTTCACTTCCAAGGCTCAGCACAATCTCATTCCTACCTGTTTTTTGCCCCAGATTGCCTATCCCACCCCTTCCTACATTCATCATAAAACCTCCTTGCTAGTTGCTTTTTTCCCTCTCCTCATTTCACTTTTAGTTTGTACTTAATTTCATGTCCACTCCTACACCTAGGATTCCTTACCACTTATTATGCACTATCCAACCTCCCCTCCCTCTGTTAAATTGCTCCTTACAACACACTTCTCCAGGAAACATTCCTTTACTGATCTGCACAAATGTCCTTTTCCACATCCCTTTGCCTTTCAACTGTTTTTTACATGCACCTAAGATTCTCTACAAATAGGTAACATTCATAGTAGCTCTTTATTTTATGAAAACATCTGTAATTATTTCCTGAAGCTGCAGGTCTTCACTGCTGCTGAATCTAAACAAAATACTCTATTTGATTTCCAAATAAACTGCAAGAGCAAGCAAATACTATAGCTTTGTGCATTTATTTTGATTCTTAACATTATATGAGTTAATATGCATACCAAATGCCTCCCTCAGGGTCCTAGTAGTAAATTAGCCAATTGGCACTCATAAATAATATTATTGTAGCATCAAGGAGCCCCAGTTATGGACCAGGACCCCATTTTGCTAGGCATGGTATAAACACAGAACCAAGGAGCTTACAACTTTCTTAATCAATGTTCCTTTCAAGATCCTGCAAATTACAGTTGGTCCCTGGGTAGCATATTAGGTGTCAAGGCAATAAACACAGTGTCACAGGGCATCCCTTCACTTACAGCGTGAATACTGCTACTTAGCTACAAACACACAGCCTGTTTCTCTTTCACTACATGTGCTTTTAGTTTTCAGTTTCAAAGCATAACAGACGGACCCCAGGTATACAACAGGAAAAGTCTTCCACACAGCTTTCTCTCCTCCCTTCACTTCCTAGTTCCTCCCAAATATATCTTCCCAATTACTGAGTCAATTGCCTCATTAGCCCAACAATTGACACCCAAGTAATCCCTAAAAGAAACTACTTAATTGACTTTAATTAAGGCTGGAGTCTTCCCAGTGCTGCGGCACTGAAGAATGCACCTGTCACAAACTTGCACAGGTCTGATTCCATCCCACAGAGGGCTATGGTATGGAAATTATGCACATCAGCCAGCATGTTACACCTCATTGTGTGTAGTTTGGATTTTAAGAGTCCCTGAAAGCATAAACAAACAAGAAATTATTCTACACTAATCTCAAAAGTGAAAAATCTATAGTTTACCAATGCAAAAGGGTGAAGATGACCATTCTCCATCAACACATTCTATACTCTCTGATCCGATCATTTTAAATCTGAGGTTGCAGTCATATTCCACTGAGTCACCATGCTGATATTTCTTGTGAAGTTCACTGATAATATTCCCATTCGTAATGCTGGGTGGTCTCCCACAAGCTTTGATTTCCACTAGAACAAAAAGACTATCTGAATATTTTGTATAATATTAGCCACAGCTATAATCAACATGGATGAAAACAAATTCACTCCTGCAAGTGGGGAAATGTGACAAATGTCTTAGTGAATGACTTTATACCTCTGGACATTTGGATTCAAATGCTCATTTAGGTCACAAGTGGAAATGATTTTGCAGGGCTCATCCTAGTCTCATGCCACACAATTGGAAGGTTCTACTCAAGGATGGAACAGCAAGGAGTAAGATGGTTTTTGGACTGGGTAGAAGAACACCAATATAGATGTGTGATAGAAGTTTATATAACACTTCCCTGTACTATGAATAATTAGCTTGCATTGTTAGTACCTGTGATAAATGAGGGGGGACAGCTGGGGGACACCCTGCCAGTCAGTAGCTATAGAATCTTCCTTAGCAGCTGTATCCTAATTGCCTTAACTGTAAAGGGTTAAGAGAAGCTTAACATGATGGCACCTGACCATGGGTACCAATGGGGGGGCTGTACCCTTTTAAATTGTAAAAATTGCTGGGGGGGGGTTTGGGTTTTTTTGGGGGGGGGGGTCTGTCAGGCTGGAGAGAGGGGAAGGCAGCAACAAGCTGTAAGCTTTAAGCCAGATATGGGAAATCATTGGCATCATACCTAGAAACTCCTCATTTGGAACCCCAGATATGTAAATAGCACAGGAAAAGTTAAGACAGATGCAATTAGGAACCATTTTGGTTGTTTTGGTTTGTGGATTCCTCTGTGCTAACCCCAGGAGCTTTTGTTTTGCTTGTAACCTTTAAGCTGAACCCTAAGAAACTTATTTTTGGTGTTTAATCCCTAAAGCCTGAGTTTTCAGATGTTTCATTTAAATAAAATTTACCTTTTTTAAAGAATCCTTTGATTCCAAAGTCCTTAGACAAGGAATTGGTCTGTGCTCACATTGCTAAGGCAACTAGTTGGTATTTTATTCTCAAGCCTCCCCAGAAAAGGGGGTGAAGAGGCTTGGGGGATATTTTTGGTGGATAGGGATTCTAAGTGACTCTTCCCTGAATATATGTGAAAATCACTTGGTGGTGGCAGCAATATCTGTCCAAGGCAGAAGACTGTGCCTTGGAAGAGTTTTAACCTAAGTTGGTAGAAGATAAGCTTAGGGGGTCTTTCATGCGGGTCCCCACATCTGTATCCTAGAGTTCAGATTTTGGGGGGGGTATACCCTGACAGTACCCTACTTTAAAGAATGAGGCATGATCTGGATAATTTAGAAAGGAAATAGTGGTATTCGTTAAGGTTATCTTATGCCCCTCACCTACAGCACAGAGGGACTAGGTAGGCATGGCCTATCCTTTTCTGGATCAGATATATTGTAATTTTTACCCATTGCTGTGAAAAGTCTTAGTGGACTTTTATATGTGTAAATTTTACCTGTCCATTTTCAGACAACAGTCCTCTCCACTATGCATAGCTAAGAATAATAGGATTATAGAATCATAGAATATCAGGGTTGGAAGGGACCTCAGGAGGTCATCTAGTCCAACCCCCTGCTTAAAGCAGGACCAACCCCCAACTAAATCATCCCAGCCAGGGCTTTGTCAAGCCTGACCTTAAAAACGTCTAAGGAAGGAGATTCCACCACCTCCCTAGGTAACCCATTCCAGTGCTTCACCACCCTCCTATTGAAAAAGTTTTTCCTAATATCCAACCTAAACCTCCCCCACTGCAACTTGAGACCATTGCTCCTTGTGGTACCACTGAGAACAGTTTAGATCCATCCTCTTTGGAACCCCCTTTCAGGTAGTTGAAAGCAGCTATCAAATCCCCCCTCAGTCTTCTCTTCTGCAGACTAAACAATCTTAGTTCCCTCAGCCTCTCCTCATAAGTCATGTGTTCCAGCCCCCTAATCTTTTGTTGCTCTCTGCTGGACTCTTTCCATTTTTTCCACATCCTTCTTGTAGTGTGGGGCCCAAAACTGGATACAGTACTCCAGATGAGGCCTTACCAATGTCGAATAGAGGGGAACGATCACGTCCCTCGATCTGCTGGCAATGCCCCTACTTATACAGCCCAAAATGTCGTTAGCCTTCTTGGCAACAAGGGCGCACTGTCGACTCATATCCAGCTTCTCGTCCACTGTAATCCCTAGGTCCTTTTCTGCAGAACTGCTGCCTAGCCATTCAGTCCCTAGTCTGTAGCAGTGCACGGGATTCTTCTGTCCTAAGTGCAGGACTCTGCACTTGTCCTTGTTGAACCTCATCAGGTTTCTTTTGGCCCAATCCTCTAATTTGTTTAGGTCCCTCTGTATCCTATCCCTACCTTCCAGCATATCTATGACTCCTCCCAGTTTAGTGTCATCTGCAAGCTTGCTGACAGTGCAGTCCACGCCATCCTCCAGATCATTAATGAAGATATTGAACAAAACCGGCCCCAGGACCGACCCTTGGGGCACTCTGCTTGATACCAGCTGCCAACTAGACATGGAGCCATTGATCACTACCCGTTCAGCCCAACGATCTAGCCAGCTTTCTATCCACCTTGTAGTCCATTCATCCAGCCCATACTTCTTTAAGATACAATTAAGAAAGGGAAGAAACATCCTAACTGAGAAATATGAGGTTCAGGAATAGTTTCCCACTGTAAAAGGTGAAAACTCAGTCAGGGCATTTAGAACTAGACAATGAAAATGTGCTGAAGGCAACAGTCCCTGCATTGGCAGGGGGACAGACGAATGATTTGACTTGGGGAAGAGGTTACAATCCAGAAGAAGCCCAACACAAGATTAAGAGTATTCAAGAGTCAGATGAATTACTATTCTCCCTTTTCAATAACCCTAGAGTAAACATTTACCTTTACATGTCAGAGGTGCTGGGGACCATCCAAAGTAATAGCACTGAGCAGAGTCAGGTCCTACTCTGGTGTAACGTTTTGCACAGGAAAATGTCACAACGTCTCCATTAAGATATTTGTCCTCCTTGGGGAAAACCTCTCCATGGGGCAGCATCAGCATCTCACATTCTATTGCTAAAGATGGCAGTGAGGGAAGGAAAGAAGTTACTACATTGTAACTACACGTATGGAAAAGGTTTCAATAATTTTGCTAATATGAACAAAATAATTTAGGATCTGATTAAGAGCCTTTTGAAATCAATGGAAAGGCTCCCATTGTGTGGATGAGGGCTTTGATTATCAGCAAGAAGAAAAGTCCTGATTGAGGATAGACTGGGAATCTCTAAAAGTGTAAGATTCCCATCACAGGTGGGGAAGAAAAGAAGGCAAGGAGGCCAAACAAAGTGAATAAAAACAAGCTGCAGGGCATATGATATTTGCTGGAAGGCAAATGATGAACCTTAACAAATGATTTGAATTTTCATAGTCTTTCCCCCACATTCTATCTTCTAATTATAAATAATTTTGCAAGTAACTTTAAAAAACAGGACATTTTCACTGACCTGTGGTTCACTCAGCAAAATTACATTTGGTGAACTGTACATAATGAGCTGGTGAAGTTGACCTTTCCATCTGCACTATTTTTCATCTGGCCTTTAGATACCCCTGTTACTTATTTTAATATCCGTATTAAGATTTTATTTTATTTCTTTTAGTAAAAATTCTGTTTGCATGAGTTGATTCAAGCACTCTAACTACCTAACGTACAAGTTACTAATTCTCTAAAAATCCACTGACTATGGCAAGTAAAACCGTGACACATCCCCCAGTCTAAATCAGCCGTACTCCCTCGGCCCCCACTCCAGGCCATGGTGTCCCTGTACAGACACTTCAGCTCCGTAGAAAGGAATGGGCTTCCTGCAGCCTGCTCAGGAACACCTTATGATTCCAGGTGGGGATTGACCACAACCGTTAGGGTTCAAGAGACAGTACTTAATGCTTCCAGTAGCCCAATGAGAATTTTCTCTTGCTGTGGTCTTAGTACATCTCTATCACCACTTCCCAAACTGGCTATATAATCTGTAAAAACAGATTATGAAATGAAGTTGGAGGGATACAACAAACATATGTCACACTGTGCCCCATGAATAATGTCACCCACAGTTTATTCTAAATTTTCAAAGCAAACCAGGAAATGGGAAATGAGGTTGATATTTTAACCTTAGTCTATGAAGAACACTGTTTCCTTGGGATTGCTGACTAAATGGGATTAATGATTCTTGACTACCTTGGAAGCCATCAGTTTTTCCCACCCAATCATTATCCACAATGTAACCTGCACCTAATTTAAATAGATATGATTTATTAAATGAAACAACTACAAAACCTTTTCAAAGAAATACATTCTGCAGTGTAGAAGTTTCATTAGTATAAAAAAAAAAAAAAAAAGCTTACCAAAACATTGGGGCTCTGGAGTCCATCCATTTATGCTACATATTGTGTGACGCCTTGAGATTTTATTTACAGTTTGGTATCCATCCGCACATTCATATTCCAGTATGTCTTCAGGCAAAAACACCATTTTACTGGTGTAGAAATGAATATGTTCAAAAGCAGGCATCCTACATGTCTCTACAGAATTAGAGAAAGATTAGTTATTTTTATTAACTAGATACTGACAGCCTAAAGTATCCTCATTATATGTACTTTGTGCATGTCAACCTTATTAATTGCATATTTAAAAAAATTAAATGTAAAATTCTTCAATGCCACACCAAAAACAGAGTATTCTACACAAAGTGTTGCACATTACATCGGTTGCATTTGTCTTTAGAAATATGTGGAGGTAAAAGAAGAGGATTCTTAGACTCAAAAGGCCAGTACAGAAGAGATGATTTTGAGCATCTAATTTGAGCCCTAATTTTGTAGGCTTCCCTCCATGCTAGTCCCAAATGTCTTCTCAGACCTGTTTGTTCTTGACAATCTACTGTGATAGTGACTCAGGTGTTCCCCTCGAGAATCAACGCTAATATTCTTACAATCAAGAATATCTCCCTAACATCTATCTTAACTCCTTACTTAAATTCAGGCCACTGTTTTTTTTTCTTACCCTCTGACACTGTGAATAATTCCCTTCCTTCAGGCACTGTACTGGATATTGTTACTGTGTCTGTTCCAGTTGTAGTCATGCTTCCCTCAGCCATCGGATGGGGATATCCGCATTGCAGCTCGGAGTGAGCCTCCCAGCCCAGCTAGACACACTCACGCTAGCGGGGCTTGAGCTAGAGTGCTAAAAATACCAGTGTATTGGGGCTTGTGTGGCTCTCAAGCCTACCCACCCCCTAGGCTTCAGGCTGCAAGAGTTACACTAAGAGCTAAACTCTCCAGGGTGGGGAAGCCAGGGCACAGATTTTCTGATCTTACTGGCTAGGCACAACAGGGAACCAGAGTAGGGGATGGAGCAAAGGTGATTTTAAGCCAATCTTCTGCCTTCCAGATCTTCAGATTGATCCACCCTTTTCAAGCTACCTTGTGCTGGCTACCTATAGCCTCAGGGGTTCACTCCAGCAGCAGTGATCCCTGCAGTGCAAGGACACCCCAGTAATGTCCCTTTTCCCTAGCCAACTCCTCCATGCCTGGGAGGAACTCGCACTAGTTAGTTAAACCGATTTCTGGCTGTTTTGTTCAGCCAGAGCAATGCCAAGTGGATGGAACAAGAGGCAAATTGGGCTTTGTATGTATAAAAAGGGTTAGGGATGGAAAGCCATGTTCAGCCGTACATACAATTTTCTAACTGCATTTAACAATATTGGTTCTTACATTGACCCATTTTATCTCATTTGAAGGTCTAGTCCTTGTTTACTAACCAAATTAATCCATGCTGTGGCACTGTCATGCTCACTGTCTGTATTTCCAACATGCATGACCATCACAAAAGCCAGAAACATTTCCCTACTGAATTTCATATGAGTCATAAGGTGCAGAAAGCGCCTATAGAAATGGGGAGATTATTCTTGGCTGGAAATATGGGAAAATGCTTGAAAAGAGGCACTATTCCTTTATTGTACGAATTTTGTATCCTGTTTTGTTTTGAAGCTTCCCAGTTTGATAATGCTCTGGTAGGTGCTGTCACAAGGGACACCACTTTGTAGAGCCAGAACTGTCAGCAACTTCAAGTTAATGTATTTCCAGAGGCAGCCAACATAGAGGGAATTCTCATAGTCTTGGTAGCTATGCTGATTATGTTATAATTATACTCTTGCTCTGTGAAACAGAATGGACCTCATCTTGAAAACTAATTATAAGTGAGTTCTTTCAGTCACAAAGATGATACTAATAGATGGAATAACCAGGAGATAAGGTATCCTGGAATAAAAGGAATGCCCTAAACCTCACTTTGGGTTGGGCTAATACTGTAAGTCATTATTTCATGAAAGTGGGAGATTTAGTTTTCCGCTATTAAAACCATACTTCCCCTGGCCTGGAAAAAAGGGACATTTAAGATACCTACAATCAGAAGAAAGTTTTGAAACCTTTCTACTCTGGTGTTTTACATAAAATACATCTCCTTATGATTTAAATACAGATCAGACAATGGCAGTAAGTTCTTTTGTTTATGATGGTAACACCTTACCAAACAATAGATTAGTTAAAATAAGGAAAAACAGTTACAATTAAGGGAAAATCCAGTAAGGAGCCATGTGACAAAAATAGAGATATTCAATCATTAAACTACTCACTGATGTATTTTGGAAAAGGACTCCATCCTTCAAGACATTGTATCTCCCCTGTATCATTTCCTTCTGGAGTCATGTAACCAATCTGACACCTATATGTTGCTTTTTCATTTAAACCAAACCTGTTCTTTGTTACATAGAAATAACCCTGAGGTATCTCTGTCCTTCCACACATTTCTAAAGCAGAGAGAAAACGACATTACTTCAAGAAAAAATACTGTTAATTAACACGTTTTATAAATGTAAGGTGACCATGAGGATGACATGAAATTAAATGGAGTAATGCCATTTAAAAACTCCTTGAACAATTCACTTCATTCCTTCATATTGTTCTGACTTTATGGAGAGCAGGTGGGATGTCAGTATTGAAGGATAAAGGTCATCTCATCATTTCTGATAGTGTCTTGCAGAAGTCAAATTAAAAGTTGGCTGGAAGGAAATGATCATTTTGGTTTTGACACTAATGGCTCTTATTTTATGGCAATTCTTTTGTTTCTTTGTGGACAAGTAATTCTGTGAGGAAACTTCATATTGTTAATGTACTTGACAAATCAGAAGGGGCTTGTACATTCCATTCAATTCAAAGGAACAGTGCTTCTAGCAGGGTTTTACCCCTTAAGGGCACTCACTCAGCTTTGGAATTAACTCTCTGCCTGAATTTTCTGACCTTCGGGATACACTGCACAGCTCATCTGTTTTCTCAGGCAATTGACAAAGATAGAGATATGGAGGAAATGAGGCTTTGAAGCAGAATGAATGATGAGTTTGTATGGCTAAATTTTCTTATGGTATTACTGACTAGAATTACAATCTGTATTTGAAATGATATATGTGATATCTTTATTGATTTCCAGGCCCATGGGGTACTAGACAAATTGTGCAAATTGCCCCACAGAAGACAGGGAGGCAGAAAGAGAAGGTAGGGCCATTGCTTTAACCCACTTTGAAACACCCAGAAGTGTTAGTCAGGCATAGTCAGAGGAACACACTGCACCATCCTAACATGATATACTGCACTGTGGCAGGGCATCTGGGGGACAATCTGGAGCTTACAGCCGAGATAGCCTGGGTTCAATCAAGAAGCACCCTGCTCTGCCCCTGGAGCTGGGCTATATAATCAGGGGAAGGAAACTAAAAACAATAGAGAGGGGACCAGAAACTACACTGGCTACTATATCCTGACCAGAGCCCTGGAGACTCTGTTTATCGGACTATGCATTTGGTGCCTGACTCAAGGCTCTGAAGTCTCAAGGGTCTTATGAACTGGATGAAGTGGTTCCTCCCCTGACATGACACCTAAGGAATAGGAGAAAGCCTGCCTGCCTCCTAGAACACCAAGAAGCAGTAGGAAGTCTGATAGCAAGGGTCAGTTTGGAGGCCTTCTTAAAGAGGACACTTTTTTTTGTTAGTTTGGTTTTGGCCTCCCGCTTCTTGGATCCTGTACAGGTTGTGTAGTCATCAGGATTCCATGTGAACCCCCTTGCCCCCAAGAAAGGTCATGGATGAAATACTCTGATTATTCCTTCAACATAACAGACAGTGGGGGACTGGAACTGGTGGTTTCTGGAGACGCAGCATGCAGCCCAGCCATACTTACAGGACACACAGCTGGTGGAGGATGAGAGGAATTGCCCATATCAAAAAAGCACAGCTGGTGTCCCAACAGCCTCAAGAAGAGATGCAAATAGTCACCCCACAACAGGAGGTGCTATGTGCAGAGCAGGAGCAGAACTACCAGCTTCAGACAGACATGGCCAGACTGCTCACCCAGCAAACAGCAGGGGGAAGATACCAGCCTAGTAAATCTCCTGAACCTCACCCTGACCAAGCTGAGTGGTGATGATGATCCAGAGGCCTATTTGATCACTTTGGAGTAGATCTGGGAAAGGAGTACTGAACTGTGCGACTAGCTCCTACCTCACCAGCAAGACACAAGTGGCCTATCATACGCTGAGTGAGGCTAGGGCATAGTCATATACCACATGAAAGATGAGCATAATGGACTGGCTTGGCATCTACTTGGAAATGTATCAGAGTTTTGGGGCTGAACCATTTTTTGCCAGAGTGCACCCATGTGGTGTGGCCCAATGACTCCAGGATATGGTTGCCTACTGGCTCATTTCAGAGACCAAGACTATGGGGGAACTAATGAACAGTATTGTTCTGGAATCAGATGATCCAGCTGTGGTACAAGCTGGATCCAGCATTTCTGTCTGATATGTTTAGCAGTGGCCAGGAAATGACAGAGGTTCCAGAAGGCCAAATCACCCACAATGGGCAGGCGTGGTCAGGAACAGCAGAAATGGCACAGAAATGCCCACAACAACAGCACAGAAAAAAAGGACCAGCCATCCTCTCCCCCAAACCGAAATTGTCTGGACCATACCACTTCTTGTCTAGGGAGGATAGGTGGTATGTTATCACTATGGGGACCTGGGATACACTTGGCATGAATGCTCCCTTATGAACTGTGACTATCTGGGATGCTACTTTGATTAGTCTAGGGAAGTGAACAACCAATCCATAGGCCATCCCAGTACCTTATGTAACACAAACAAAAATAGGGCCAAACACCGTGGAGAGTTTGGTAGATTCAGACTGTGGGCAGACCAGCTCCAACACTACTAGTTTAATTCTAGGCCTTAAATCAGGGAAATCTCATCCAGGTGTCATGTAGCCATGGTGATGTGCAAACATACCTGACAGACAATGATCCTGCGTGTGGTGAACCAGATGGACCAGCTCCAGGTAGAAGTGATGGATCATCTATCCTGGTCAGTGATCCTGGGACAGGACTGAAAACATCTTCTGGCTCTCTTGGGAGGAGAGTCCGTCCCATCTTTCCCTGAAACCCTGAAATGGCAAGGAGGAATGCACTCAGCAGACACCTGGGATCTAGCCCTGTTGCCCAGTCAGACCTTTGTGAAATTCCTCAGAAGACCTGAAAGCCACAGGGAGGGCTGGGAAGGTTAGGCAAGTCTGGGTCTGTCACAGAGGTGACTGCACAGAGTCTGAAGGTGACTATAGGGGCAGATCTTAGAGAGTGGACCTCCTAACAACACAAACCCCTTTATGACCAGGAGAGGGGCCCAGCAGAACAATCTTCAACTCTAGATTACAGTGTGCTGAGTGACATCTTTGACACTGTGGTGGCATAACACAAGGACCAACTGTCCAGGGGTGTTGGTTTGTTTCTTAGCCAGGCTGTACAAATAGGTAGTGGAATCTGCCTCTTATGTCCTGACTGTCAGAGACTAACCATTTGGTATGCACCAGGGATTATGCCTTCACCATCACCATGTGGCTCCATATTTAGACAATGTCCACCCATCTCTGGGACTTGGCCATAGTCCTGCAGTCACTGCGAGATGCCAATCTGATGGTGAACCCAAGAAACTGCAAAATGGGAAGGCAAAGGACTAAATAGAACCCCTAGTCAATAAGTGGAAGTATAAAGTGGATACTATTAATGAAGGCTCCTTAGAACCCACAAGGGGAGAGGCAATTCTTGGTTGAGTTCTAGGTGGGGCACAGGATCTAGTACAAGAGGTGAATTTAGCTGAAGCACTCTGTAATAGCGACAATAATGTAATTAAATTTAACATTCTTGTAGGGGGGAAATACCAAAGACACCCACCATACTAGCAATTAACTTCAAAAAGGGGAACTACACAAACATGAGGAAGCTAGTTAGGCAGAAATTAAAAGTAACAGTGAGAAGAGTGAAAAGCCTGCAAACCGCATGGAAACTATTTTAAAACACTATGTAAAGGTTCATACTAAAGGTATATACCAAATTTAAAAAAAGCTACAACAAGATCCAAAAAAATGCCATCAAGGCTAAACAGAGTAAAAGAGGCAACTGGAGGCAAAAAAAAAAAAAAATCACACTTTAAAACTGAACGTCAAATCCTACTGAGGAAAATAGAAAGGAGCATAAATTAGGGAATATGAAGTTGCAGAAATTGCAGAACTACTAACTGTGGTGTGTAACCTATCACTTAAATCAGCCTCTGTACCAGATGACTGGAAGATAGCTAATGTAACACTGATTTTTAAAAAAGGCCCTAGAGGGAATCCTGGTAATTACAGGCTGGCAAGCCTAACTTCAGGACCAGACACATTAGTTGAAACCATAGTCAAGAACTGGCTTATCAGAAATATAGATGAACATATGTTGGGGAAGACTGAACACAGATTTTGTAAAGGGAAATCATGTCTTACCAATTTATTAGATTTCTTTGAGGGTATCAACAAGCATGTGGACAGGGTGATTCAGTGGATATAGTGTACTTAGAGTTTCAGAAAGCCTTTGACAAGGTCCCACACCAAAGGCTCTTAAGCAAAGTAAACAGTCATGGGATAAAAGGAAAGGTTGAGAAGTGCATAGTAAAGCACATTGGAAAACATAATCCCAATTATTCATGGAAAATGATGGGTTCTAAATTAGCTGTTACCACTCAAGAAAGAGGTCTTGGAGTCACCATAGATAGTTCTCTGAAAATATCTGCTCAATGTGCAGTGGCAATCAAAAAAGCTAACTGAATTATTGGAACCATTAGGAAAGGGATAGATAATAAGATAGAAAATATCATAATGCCACTGTATAAACCCATGATACCCCCACATCTTGAATACTGAATGCAGTTCTGGTTGCCCCATCTCAAAAAAGATACATTAGAATTGGAAAAGGTACAGAGAAGGGCAACAAAAATAATTAGGTGTATGGAACAGCTTCCACATGAGGAAAGATTAAAAAGACTGGGACTGTTCAGCTTGGAAAAGAGCGACTGAGGGGGGAATATAATAGAGGACTATAAAGTCATGAATGGGATAGAGAAGGTGAATAGATAAGTTTTATTTACCCCATCCATAACACAAAAACTAGTAGTCACCCAATTAAATTAATATGTAGTAAGTTTAAAACAAACATAAGGAAGTACTTCTTCACACAACGCACAATCAACCCATGGAACTCGTTGATGGAGGATGTTGTGAAGGCCAAAAGTATAACAGGGTTTAAAAGAGAATTAGATAAGTTCATGGAGGATAGGTCCATCAATGACTATTACCCAAGATGGTCAGGGATGCAACCTCATTGGCGTTGGAACAATTTTTATAGTTGGGTGCTGAAAGCCATTCAACAAAACTGTAAACCCTGTACATGATGGAAACCACTTAAAGCCAAGGGGTGCTGCCACACCTTCAGCATCCCTAGTTCCAACTATCCCATGTTCTGGGTGTCCCTACACGTCTGACCGCCAGAAGCTGGCACAGGACAACAGGAGATGGATCACTTGGTAATTGCCCTGTTCTGTTCATTCCCTTTGAACTATCTGGCACTGGCCACTGTCAGAAGACAGGATACGGGGCTAAATGGACCATTAGTCCAGTGCAATATGGCCATGTTTATGTTCATTGGCCAACGTATCTGTCCCAAGCATCAAAAAACAGGTATGTCTTTCCTGGGCCCAGCCAGATATTATGGACAGTTTGTGCTAATTTTTGCCTCACTGGCAGGACTTCTCATGGATCTTATCGAAAAGTCATCCACAAGACAGATTGGAGTCACCTCAGTGAGACCAGGTGTCTCAGGAGATGAAGAGACCATTATAAGACCCTGTTTTCGGTTGCTTACGACTTTGTCAAACTTCAACTGTTGCAGATAAAATTTTCTATGCTGGGTGTTTTTGAAAGTATCTGCTAACACAGTTCAGTCATTTATAAGAATGAGATGAGAAAAAAAATAATGTTCAAATAATCTTACAGCTGTTTTGTTAAGAAACTCAGGCACTTGGATGTTTTGGGGAAAGGACTTGCAACTTGACTGGGATGTCCACCTGGTATCAAGAATGTATCTTTTATTGTCCTCCAGAATATTCACTCAAATTTGGCCAAGTTATAAGTTTATGTAAGTCTCAGATTTCAAATGCCCAGTACAGATCTGTTACAGTTTGACAACTAAATTATTTGAAGATCCTGTCCACACTGCGCATACTCTAGAGTTGCAGGGGCTGAGCTGGACTTCCCTGAAATTGCTCTTCCTAGCTTCTAGAGGACCACAATGGTTCTGGGCATTAAAACGGAGATCACTGAAACTGTCTCTCCTGCACTCTCATTCCCCACAGTGATGGTGCCCAGTCAGCCTGGAGAAGGAGGAGGAAATAGGACTGAAATGCAATGGGGTGAAGAGCATGGGGCGGCAGAGCCAACCTGTAAGGATGGATATAAGAAGAACCAGGAGAGGCTCTGGCGTGGGGATAAGGAATAACAAGTATGGATTGCAGGAAGAGCATTATTATTAATAATAATGTTTATTATGCCCACAAATATATTTGGCTGTTCTCAGAAGATAAAGAAATACTTGGTACCTGTCCCAAGAACTTTACAATCTAAATATTAGACATGACACAACAAGTGGGGGGTGACAAACAGCAGAGAGGGTCTGGATGAGGAAGGCTGAGGGTCACAACAACATGATCTTACAGTTACTCAGGTCAAGAATACACATTCTCATAAGTCTTCTGCTAGAATTGGTATTATAACACTAGCTTATAGAAATCAAAGGATGTATTGGGACACTGCAAGTAGTAACTCCAGCACAAACAAGCAGAGCTAAAACTCCTTACTAATGCCCTGACCAGTTATAACATATTAAAAACAAAAAAGCAACAACTTAGCACTAAGATAAAGATACAGCACCACCTATTGATGGAGGTTCTATCTATACCAATCATTACACTATTTTTGTATTTCTCTTAAGCAGAACATGATAGTAGTGTTTTTGCAGTTGTTTAACCAGGAGCCTGAAAGAACAAAAATGCTGCTTACTGCTAAAGATACATCTTGGAGTAGGTGTCCAGTTATTCTTTGTACATGTAACTTTTGCTTGCTGATTTTCAGGGATATATTCATGATCACACACATACGAAATTTCATCACCTTCTTTGTAGTATTTCTGCCATAGAATTAGGAATTTACCATTTGCCAACCAAATGGGAGAACACTTTTCTAAAGGAAAAAGGTTTAGTACAGTTAGTAGCTGGACAGCAGGCATTTAAACTGGGAGAAAAAAAATGAGATCCTTTGCCTTTCCACCTTCTGTCAAGCCTCCCACTCTGTGCAGCCTCCCACTCTGTGCACCAGGTATACTCCACTTCGGATCCCTCATTAAAACTCACCTCTTTCACTCTCACTTCCTATATCATTCTGACCATGAATGTCTCTAAGCCTACTGAGCTTGTACTGGAACAGCTATCCTGTGCATTGTGTTGGCCTGAATTTGACTCTAAGCTCTTTGGGGAACAGATCTTGTCCTGGTTTGTGTTTTGTGAAGACCCAGGCATGCCCACAGCTCTATTTAATTCACAGAACACCACCACGAGGTTGTGGTGACCCCCACTTCTCTCTTCTAACTTTTCATGGGAAGCTATTCCTATCTGCAATTTTATAACTAATCTAATGGAGATTGTCCTTTAGTTTTTCAAAGTGTAGAATAAAAGTTTTCAAACATCAAGATTTCAAAAAATGAGCCCTTTACACACTGGGAGCTGGAGGGGTAAAATCTCATGATATTTCTGCCACTTCTAACGTAAAAATAGAATAATCTGTACATTAAAAATCCATACAGGGCCAATTAGTGTACATTCCCCCCGCCTACTATAAGTGATTAGAATTTCAGTTTTGAAACTAAAAAGTTAGGATTGTCTGTGTCCCCATCAGCCAAGACACTCTGTGAATGATTAAGCACCCACTGTTTAATTTTTTAATCACTGGAGACATAAAGTTGTAATTGCTAATCTACAAGTATTTATCATTTTAAATACTATTGCACTGAAGAGCATTCCAAACTGCTAAGAGTGTGGAGAGCAGTGCGATGGGACGTTGAACTAGGGGAGTCTGGCAGGCTAGGAAGAGGGAGAGGTTTTAATCTCAGGATGTGTACTTAGTGCAGCCCACAGCTCCAGGGTGGAGATACATTTTGGTGTCTGGTGGACCTCCTAAGGTCTCATAGAGGAAAGCAGGACCTGTCCTCCTGCAGACTCAGCATCCTCACAGGAGGTGGAGGGGGAAGAGTAGATTTGGCATGGAAGTATCCATGGAGAGGTGCTGACTGGGCACTGGACTCAGGTCTTGAATTAGGCCCTATACTGGGGAAGGCTGGGGTCTGCAGCTGAGGTGCAAGGATGCAGAAGGAGAGCGAGAACTGATGGTGATGCGGAGCCTGGCTGTGATGAGTGATGGAGGAAACAGCTGGAGACTCTGAGAGGCCAGGGAGCAGGGCTGGCCAGACAGTAAGATATTTATACATGCTCCATGAAAAAATCTTCACAGCAGATGGAGACAACTTGGGTGTAGGTTACAGATTTCTCCAACTGGAACACAAAGCTTTCCACTTAAAATGGATCTGGCTTTGTAAAAAGCTTTGTGCAGTAACCTGGGAAATCTTAGATATTGGTTAAAGACTTTATGGAACAGCTGTGATGCTTTTAGGTCTCTCAGACTCCCCTGGTCTGCGCCCAACCTCTGAATTACTTTCCAGCCCAGATCCAATTCTCCAGGTACTAAGTGTGTTCCCTACACATACCAGTTCCCAGAATATGCTGAGGTATAGAGCTGGACAGGGAACAGTTTTCCTATTTCACATTAAGACAAAACCTGAGACCTTTTGAATTTTTTCATAAAAAAGTATGAGAGAGAGAGAGAGAGAGATGCTCACCCCAGAATATCCAAGAGCCAAGAGGTAGGGCACCTACATGGTAAGTGAGAGAACCAGGTCAAGTCCCTGATTTGCATTCTCCCACATCCCAGCTAAGTGACTTAATCACTGCCCTCATCACTGATTATAAGCCACTGGTAAAACTACTGGGTTCAAAGGTGATTCACTATACTCTTCTGGGATGGCTACACCTCATAACCAAAGAGAAAATTAGTCCTTACTACTCAGGAAACTGGAGTTACCCATGAATGGTTGTTTGCTATGGGGGCTACGACTAGTAATAGCAAAACACGAACATCAAAAGAGGCCAGTGAATCTACATGAGTAGCACCAAAGGGTAGTAAAAATGAAAGGAGTGGCCAGAAGTTGTGTTAGGTGGCTGGCTTTAGTTCAAGATCTAGAAATGGAAAGTAGCCTGCATGACTCCTGCAACAGCCATTGAAACATACCAGAAACGGTACTATGTCACCCATTGAAGGGGGCTATGAAGCCCTATCAATGGCTGCACATTGACTTTTCAGAAAAATAAACAAATTTATTAGGTTGTGGTTGATGCTTATTCTCGGTGGTCAGAGTTGGTTCACATGACAACAACCTCTTCTGTTTGCCATGTACAGTTTATCTACAGACCTCTTTTCAGATAATGGTCCATAATTTATTTCTGAAGATTTTCAGACATTTCTATGGCAAAATGTGTGGAAGCATATTAGGTTGGCTACCTATCACCCAGCAACAAATGGATTGGCTGAGTATTTTGTGCAGATATTGAAACAAGCATTACACCAAAATAATGGGGGGACACGCTGCATTGCAAATTTCCTGTTCTCATATAGGTCTAGCCCACAATCTGCCAGCTGAGTTTTAAGACGTTAGTTAGATACTACATTTGATTTACTTAGACCAGACTTACTGAGGATACTCAATGAAAGACAGCAAACAGTCAAAAACCCACAACGTAAACCTTCCAGGTTTTTCTGCATAGGACAGGCAGTGTTGGTACAAAATCACAGGGGAGGGATGAAGTGGGGGAAAGGTGTGGTGAAGCAGATATTGGACCAGTGACATGTTTGGTAGAGGTAAAAGGTGAGACAATGAAGAGGCACACTGATCAACGGTTACCAGATACAAGCTCAGGATGGATATAGGACAGGGATTGGCAACCTTTGCATTGGGCTCGCCAGGGTAAGCACCCTGGCAGACCGTGCCAGTTTGTTTACCTGCCGCGTCCACAGGTTCAGCCGATCGTGACTCCCACTGGGCATGGTTCACCACTCCAGGCCAATGGCGGCAGTGGGAAGTGGCAGCCAGCACATCCCTCGGGCCTGTGCCACTTCCCGCAGCCCCCATTGACCTGGAGCAGCGAACTGCAGCCAGTGGGAGCTACGATCAGCCGAACCCGCAGAGGCGGCAGGTAAACAAACTGGCCCGGCCCACCAGAGCGCTTACCCTGGCGAGCTGCAAGCCAAAGGTCCCTGTGCTAGAAGATAATGGCCAAAAGAGAAGGAGAATGAGCATGCTCCTGCTGAGCATGATCCATAAGGAACAGGACAAAGGTCAGGTGTCATTCACTTTTCCTGGCAGATACCACCGGCTTCAGTGAAATCACAGACCTCCCATATGGTTACATTTATGAACATTTTTACTGTGTTTGTTTTAATTGAGGAATTCATAGGGCAGGAGTGTGCTGTTTTGAAAACTATATTAAAGTATACGAGCACCCTCTGCATAAAGCTATGAAAGTGAGATCCATGTGGACTTGATCAGTATTTTCCTGATCCTGTTTGCAGGCTGGGGGGGCTCTGTAGGGAAGCATGCAATCTGGGTCTAGTAGCAGTCAGGCTGTAAAGAGGAAGCTTGTAGTAAGATGAGGTGAATTGTGCCTCCCTGCCTTGGGGACCAAACTGCTTTCTCGATGTGTGGTTTTGGTTTTGTGTGTAAAAATTTTGGACATTAAGAAATAAAGTAATGTTATTATGCAACCTTCCCAAAAGGATATTTTGTGTGTTTATCTAACTTCTCTGTTTGTAAGCCATGACTAACAAGGGGAAAATCTTACTAAAGATTTTTTCATGTCCCTGGATTACAAGTCTTGACTGGGAGATGTAAGGGCCAGACTACCAAAGCATTGTTATACAGTCTCCCCACAACCTGGTTCCTTCAAATGCTGCTGCTGCTGATGCTCTACATATTTACTAGTGTTTCATGCTACAATAGTATTTTTAAGAAAAAGCAAATTTACATTTACTTACTAAGACATTTTGGCATCGGGTCCCAGCCATCTGCAGTACATCTGATTAGATTCCAGGTGCTCTCACTCTTAGATACATAACCATCAAGACATCTGTAGAAAATTGTCACCCCTAAACGTACTGGAAAATTTTTTTCTCTGTGGTTTTTGTAATAGCCAGTTAATCTGCCATTTTCTATATGTGGGTAGTCACAGAGTTTCACTTTAAAAGAAAGTTTGGAACAATATATAGATAGTACATGAAAGTACATGAAAGAAAAATTCACTGTTATATTCACTCATCAGTTCTCTCCTCAGTTTTAGTACTTTGCGTTTGAATGTTACATTAACTGGAGTCATGAGTTCAGGACATATACAATATGATGATCTGGGTTATTTTACCTTTCACCTCCATAAGCTTTTCCTACCAAGAAGGATGGGACAGCTTTAGAAATTATTGCATAACAGCTTGTTATTCACAGACTCCAGGAAAGATTGCCCTGTTCTGTGGAAACTCATTGGAAGATGTGGGAGGAGGGGAGAGCTCTGCAAGGTTCCACTCACAGTTCACTCAAATTGTTCAATTGGCGCATGCATTACTGCTTTCACCTGGTGAGCAGGGGGTCCTGCCCCCAGAACCCACATACTGTGAGGGATCTGCTCATGGTACAGGGCCATCCACAAGTGGGCAAGATGGTACCTTGGAGGTGACTGATTTCCCTCCACACGCAACAAGCGCCGTGTTTTCCACAAAATCTGTAGTCCCATTATCAAAGGGTTAATTTATAATGACACTGGTGGGCTTCCCCTCCTCCTGTTTTAGACAGTTTTCATTTATTGTTAAATATCAAGGGCCAAATTCCTCAGTTTTTACTTAGTCTCTACTCAGCAAAACTCTCACTGCAGCCACTGGGATTTTACCTGAGGAAAGATTAGGTAAACATTTGAGAAAAATCTTTAGCACAGGAAGAACCACCTGGAAAAAACTGACAGTTCAGAATAAATGAAGGTACCAAATCGGAGGGCACAAAACTAGGTCTGTGGTGTATATGTGTGACTCAGAGTCTAAATATGCCCCATAGAGTTTCTTATCATTCATACTATACAGGTATTGTGCCTGTCATGCTACCATTTTGATAGGTAAAATACAGAGATATAAATCTTCCCTGTAAGAGGTTGATCCTAACACATTTGCCAAGTCAGTCATAGTGTATATGTTGCTCATATAGTTATTTACGACTATACTATCTGATATCATACCACGTTGTTTTCACAGAAACTTTTTCCAAGATATTTAAAGTAAACTTTGCAAAAGGGAAAAGCCCTGCAGGTATGAATCTTTCATTTCTGTTTACTGCAGAAGTGAGGCCACAGCTCCTTTTTATTTAAATATTTTTATACTGTCAACTGCACACATTATATAATCATCTGGATTTTGATAGTGTCTAAACACGTTAAAACATAAAAGCAACTTACAGATACATCTTGGAATAGGTAACCAGCCATTCTTTGTACATTCTGCTGTATTTTCCCTGTTGTCTGTGTCAAAGTGAAATCCACGATTACAGTCTATTCTGATTACATCTTCTTCTCTGAACACTCTCTTTTGGGGCTGGAAGGTTCCATTAGTCACTGCTGGAGGATCACAAGTAATTTCTATACAGAAATAGATAAACAAGTTGAACTGGAAACAGGACTTAAGGCCATAAATCCCCTTCAGTTAAGATTCTTTATATCCATCTTTTTTTATTATATCTCAACATTGCAGTATATGAGCACTTTCTCCATCAAACTGTGAAAGTGAGATTCCTGAGCACTTAATGAAGTCTGTAGCTCTTCTCCTGTCTCTGCTGCTGGGGAGGAACTGCTTAGGGTAATTTTATTTTATTTTACTGTGTGGGGAGCAGGTAGTTGTTAAAAGTATCATTCTGATTAGAGTGGGAAAGCTTTATCAAAAAGGCAAGTCTTACAGTGAGACCTAAAACTGGAAAGACATAATTTTTATGTCATCTGGAAGTTCATCCCACAGCTGGATCTGGATCTCCTTCACCAAAAATGCCTTCTCTCTCTCTCTCTCTCCTATCCTAGGCTTGGTGATTGGCATGTCCTAAAGGAGTGCAAGTCTTGGCACATCATAAATGGAGATGTGAGTTCCAGTGTAGGTGGGTCCTGAGCTACTAATGGCTTTGTGTTCATGATCAGAAGAACCCCTCCACAATATGTGGATTCTGGAGGAAGAACTCTCCACGGCTCATTCCAGGTGGAAGCTCTACTCCAGGGATCGGCAACCTTTGGCATGCAGCTCTCCAGGGTAAGCATGCTGGAGGGCCAGGACGGTTTGTTTACCTACCGCATCCACAGGTTCGGCCAATCGTGGCTCCCTGTAGGGAGCCAGGGTGGCTTCCCTCCGAACCTGAGGGTAAAGTGCCTTTCTCTCAGCCTGAGTGGGCAGAGCCAGCCCAAGCTCGCTCCACCCCCCGGAAGGGGAGGGGTGGAACAGGAAGTATAAAGGGCGGGGCCCTTAGCTCAGTTAGGGCAGCACCAGGGAGGAAGGCAGACACAGACCGCGGGCTGCTCCCTTCAGAGCCTGCTTCCACACCAGGGGAGGCCCTGGACCCGTGGAAACCTCACCTGGAGGACGGACTGGGGCTGCCAGGACTGCCTGCTGCCGAGTACCCAGAGGAACTGGAGGAGCCGGAGGGGGAGCGGGAGCTGCCAGCAGCCGAGTACCCAGAGGAGCTGGAGGAGCCTGAGCCTGAGGGGGAGCCGGAGCTGCCAACAGCGGACTACCCCGACGCACTCACGGGACCAGAGGGATTCGGGCGAACAATCGGGTAGGAAGTAGCCCAGGGACAGAGCTGCACAGTGGTGAGTCTATGTAGCGGGACGACCCCGCTGACCCAGTGGTGGGACCCTCGTTCTGCCACTGTCAGGGCCCTGGGCTGGAGCGCAGTGGTGTAGGGTGGGCCTGCGTTCCCCTACCCGGCCGAGCCACACCGGGACCTTTGCCGGCGCTCCCCTGCCTGAGGGGCGCGCTACTGACCTTTGCCGGCGCTCCCCTGCCTGAGGGGCACGCTAGTGACCTTTGCCGGCGCTCCCCTGCCTGAGGGGCGCGCTACTGACCGTTGCCGGCGCTCCCCTGCCTGAGGGGCGCGCTACAGACTCTGGCTGGCGGCCGCCCCGCCGCTAATTCCCCGCTGACGGAGGCGTGACCCAGGCCTCGTAGCTGACGTAGTGACCTCATAGCTCCCCACCGCCCCCTAGCGGGTAGGTGGGCCGACGCCGATCACAAGTGGTGGAGAATGCGGGCAGTGCCCCCTATCCCTGCAGGAAGGGATTAGAGCAAGGAGGCAGCGACAGCCCCTAAACGGAAGATGGAGATGGAAAGGCTTATCAAGGTGCTGGCCGAGACTCAGCAGCAGCAGCAGCAACAACTCATACAGCAGCTGGGTACCCACCAGCAGCAGTTGCTTCAAACCTTGGGGGCCCAGCACCGCGAACAACAGACTCAATGTTTCCAGCAACTTGCCACCCTGTGGCCGAGCCCCGGTGGAGCCCAGCCGGGCGGGGTGACCACCCCCAACCCTCCTGCTCCACCAATCCGTCTGGCCAAGATGGGGCCTGAGGATGACCCAGAGGCTTATCTGGTGACCTTCGAGCGGGTTGCTGCAGTAGCTGGTTGGGCGCCGGACCAATGGGCAACCCTGCTTGCCCCCTATCTAACGGGGCCGGCCCAGAAGGCTTACCGGGGGCTACCAGACGATGAAGCCCGTGTTTACGCCAGAGTAAAAGCGGCTATCCTGGATGCCTTCGACATCACCCCGGAGACTTTTCGGCGACGGTTTCGGGGAAAGCTTTACCCCCCGGGGGCCCGGCCCCGAGCCGTGGCACAGGAATTAAAGGATGCAGCGTGCCGATGGCTACAACCCGAGCATCGAACTGTGGCTGAGGTGACAGAACAGATCATCCTCGAGCAATTCGTGCACATCCTTCCGACTCCAGGGAGGGTGTGGGTGTTGCGGCACCAACCTCAAACTCTAAGTGCAGCAGTCACACTTATGGAGAACTTTCTAGAGGCCGAGGCCCCAATAGGACCAACAGCCCGACCCCCAAGCTCTGGACCCAGCACTCAGAAGCCGGAAAGGGGGTCCACCCCCAAAGTCAATGTGCCCGCTCGAGCCCGACGACCAAACGGCGGCGGCACTACTTTTCCCCGACGGCCCGAGGCCCCACAACCCGCACCCTCTGGACGTTTGGCCCGTCCATCGGGCCCCGGCCAACCCCGCGGCCACCCAGGTGACCCGGCACGGCCGGGGCGCACAGAGGTAGGACCTCACTTTCGGTGTGGTGAGTACGGCCACCTGCAACGAGACTGTACGACGATGGAATGCGATTTTGGCCAGGTGTACACCGGGGAGAGCCGGGCCCACCCGCCATCCGCGGCCAAATTGACAGCCCCCATGAGCATCGCCGGGACACCTGTGGTGGGTCTAATTGATTCGGGCTGTGGGCAGACTCTTGTCCGCCAGTCCCTCCTCCCGGACACCGAGCAGATCATCGGGGAGGTACGGATACAGTGCATACATGGGGATGTGAAACCGTACCCCACCGTGCAGGTCCCTCTCACGGTAGACGGGGCGACTCAGGTAATGAATGTGGCGGTGGCCCCGTCCCTTGCCTACCCAATCATCCTGGGCCGGGACTGGCCAGAATTCGTCGAGGTGCTCCGGTCCCTATCTCCGGAAGAGGCATTCGAGGGAGCCTCCTCTGCGACGGACCCAGGCCCCAGGCGGAGCCCCGACCCCGGCGGTGAATCATCCCTTTCACCCAGGCAGGACGGCCAGGAGACAGGGGGCCCCCCGGTGGACATTCGGGACTTTAGCCGAGACCAAAGGGAGGACCCTACGCTCCGGTTTGCCTATGAACAGCTGACACGGGTAGAGGGGAAGGTCGTGGAGGCCCAGCGGGCTACCCAATGGCCTAGATTTGAGCTTGATCAGGATCGTCTCTACCGTGTGGAGCGGGACCCTCAAACTCAAGAGGTCCGGACCCAACTCGTGGTTCCCCGCATTCATCGACGGGCGGTCCTAAAGCTAGCCCATGACATCCCAGCCGCAGGCCATTTAGGACCGGAGAAAACCGCGGCTAGGGTCCTGGCCAAGTTCTTCTGGCCCGGCATCCACCGCGAAGTGAAGGATTACTGTGGGTCATGCCCGGACTGCCAACACGCCGCCCCAGCCGGGATCCGGAAGGCCCCCCTAGTTCCATTACCAACCGTGGGAGTTCCATTTGAACGAGTAGCGATGGACCTGGTCGGACCCTTCCCGAAAAGTCAGGCGGGCTACCAATACATCCTTGTCTTGATGGACTATGCCACCCACTTCCCTGAGGCTGTCCCCTTAAGGAGTATCACTGCCCGCACTATTGCGGCAGAGCTTGTGAAGATCTTCGCCAGGGTAGGCCTCCCTCGAGAGTTACTTACTGACCAAGGGACCAACTTCACATCTAAGTTGTTCCGTCAGGTATGTGCCCTGCTGGGGATTAAGAAGCTACAGACCTCAGTTTACCATCCCCAGACGGATGGGTTAGTCGAACGTTTTAATTGAACCCTGAAGGGAATGTTGCGACGCTTCCCCACCCAGGACCTCCGTCAGTGGGATCAACTACTGCCCCCTTTACTACTGGCGGTTCGGGAAGTTCCACAGGCTTCCACGGAGTTCTCGCCATTTGAGCTCCTCTATGGGCGACGGCCCCGCGGAGTGATGGATCTCCTGAGAGAAACTTGGGAACATACACCATCCTCAACACAGGGCCTTTTACAAAACGTCTTGCAGCTGCAGGAACGGTTGGCCCGGGCGGGTGAACTCATGAGGGAAAACTTAAACACGGCCCAAAGGGGCCAGGAGCAGCAATATAATCGGGGCACCCAGGTCCGATTATTTGCCCCCGGGGACCGAGTCCTCCTCCTGCTCCCCTCGGAGGAATCAAAGCTTTTTGCCCGCTGGCAGGGCCCGTATGAAGTCCTCCGCCAAGTGGGGCCTGTCAATTAGGAAATCCGGCAGCCTGATCACCGGAAGGGAAAGCAGATCTATCACGTGAATCTTTTAAAACCCTGGTGGGAAAGGGAAGGACTACTAATTGCCCCATACCCACCTGAACCAGACCTTGGGCCACAACCCCCCGAAGAGTCTGATAATGGGGAACCCCAGCTAGCCGAGACGCTCACTGCTGAGCAGCGGGAACAGGCCCTCTGCCTAGTGAAGGCATTCCCCAGGACTTTCACCACGAAGCCCAGACAGACTACGCTCGCCTACCATGCAATCCAGACCGACCCCGGGGTGGTGGTCCGAGAGACGACCCGGCCATTGCCTAGGCGAATGCGAGAGGCTGTGGAGGAGGAAGTCCAGGCCATGTTGGGACTGGGTGTTATCGAGCATTCCCAGAGCGAATGGCGGAGCCCTGTCGTCCTGGTTCCGAAGCCAGATGGGAGCCGGCGGTTTTGTATTGACTTTCGGAGAGTCAATGCCACTTCAAAGTTTGATGCGTATCCAATGCCCCGCGTCGATGAGCTCCTTGACCAGCTTGGAGAAGCCTGCTACATCACCACCTTAGATCTCACCAAGGGGTACTGGCAGATCCCCTTGGAACCCCGATCCAAGGAGAAGACTGCGTTCGCCACCCCGTCAGGCTTGTACCAGTTTACTCGGATGCCCTTCGGCCTCCATGGGGCCCCAGCAACCTTCCAGCGCTTGATGGATCGGATTTTGCAACCTCACACCAAGTACGCTGCTGCCTACCTGGATGATGTGGTCATCTATGGCAGTAACTGGAAGGAACATCTCAACCAAGTGGCGGCTGTCCTCCGGGACCTCCGCGCCGCCGGCCTCACAGCCAATCCTAAGAAATGCCGAATCGGGCGCGAAGAAACCACTTATCTGGGGTACACCATGGGGCGGGGACAGGTACGCCCCCTCATCGGGAAGGTTCAAGCCCTCCAGGAATGTCAGGCACCAACCACGAAGAGGCAGGTACGTCAATTCTTGGGCCTGGCCGGCTATTACCGGCGGTTCATACCCCACTTTGCAACCATTACGGCCCCTCTGACAGAACTCCTGACCAAAGATAGCCCCCGTAGAGTGTGCTGGTCTGACGACTGCGAGAGGGCCTTTCAAACTGTCAAAGACCGCCTGTCTAGCGAGCCCGTTCTCTTCAGCCCGGACTTCGATTGGGACTTCATTGTCCAGACCGATGCCTCCGGCGTGGGGCTTGGGGCGGTCCTCTCACAGGAGGTGGACGGGGAGGAGCATCCTATTGTTTACATCAGTTGGAAACTGTTCCCCCGGGAGCGGAACTACTCCGTCCTGGAGAAGGAGGCCCTAGCTGTTAAGTGGGCGGTTGATGCTCTCCGCTACTACCTCCTCGGGGCCCCCTTTATACTGGTTACAGATCATGCACCCCTGAAGTGGCTCAACAAGATGAAGGACGCGAATGCCCGCCTTCAGCGATGGTATCTTACGCTACAAACCTACGCCTTCACGATCCGCCATCGGGCGGAACGGGACAACACCAACGCGGACTTTTTCTCCTGTCTGGGGGAGGCTGAGGACGCCAGCTCTGAGGTTCAGGAGCTGGATTTGAGGGGTGGGGTATGTAGGGAGCCCGTATTGGCAAACCGGGAAGTGGGCGGGCTTAGCCGCCCACTACTAAAGGCCCCTCCCCCAGCCTAGCGGGAGGGACCACTGGACCCAGTACCAAATGATTACGTGGGACAACTAATAAAAAAACAGGGAACAAGGTGACGGTCAGAGGTTCAAAATCAGGGAACCAGATGGGGACACCGAGCAGAGAACCCCGGACAGCGCCCACTGCTCCTCGAAGGTGGCAAGGGAGCCAGCGGACGCTGCCCAGTGAAACTCCGCACGGAGACGTGAGACCAAAGAGGTATGAAAGTAGGCCCCACAGTCGCAAAGCACCCCCTCGTCCAACATCTTCTCCCTGGTATTATAGATGGTGAGTTTAGCCAGGGCCAGGAAGAGGTTGACGAGGAGGTCTCGCGACTTAGTGGGGCCACGAACAGGGTGTGCATAAATAAACAAGTGCGGGGAAAAGTGTAGCCAGAACCTCAACAAGAGGTTCTGGAGAAGCCGAAAAAGGGGCTGCAGCCTGGCGCACTCAAGGTAAGCGTGCGCCAGGGTCTCCCGAATGCCACAAAATGGGCAGGCCTCAGGAATAGGGGTGAACCGCGCCAAGTACACGCCCGTGCTCACGGCCCCATGAAGGAGCCGCCAACCAATGTCCCCGGCGGGCCTTGGAACTAAGGTGGAATAAAGGCTGGCCCACCGGGGCTCCTCACCCTCCACAGGTAACAGATAGTCCCTCCACTTGGTGTCGGGGCGGGACACGAGGGTGAGGTGATGCAACGTGTGAAGCACGAGCGTGTACAGATAGTCCCTAGGCGCGGTTCGAAACTGGACCGGCTGCAAAGCGCGCAGCCGGCTCGGATTATGGGAGCGGGGGAGCCGGGGGGGCTCATGGAACAGGGGCCCGAGAAAAAGGTCCGGAGGGCCCGGGGTGAGGGGTGGGCGGGGAGCACCCTCCCGCAGGGCCCGCCACAGGAAGCCGAGAGCAGGAGGTGACAATGCAGCGCCCACTTCCTGGAGTACACGCAGAGAGGTCGCAAGGGTGGAGACCCCCATGCGCCGACCAAGCGCGCGGGGATCCACCCAGTCCCCTCTGGTGTAGTCCAGGAGGTCTCCAACCCTGGTGGTTTCCGCCAGGACCAACCTCCGGCTCACCGAGGGTGACTCCGCCACCTGCACACGGAGATCGGGATTGTGCAGCAGGGGCTCCGCGAGGAGATCCGCGCCCTCGGTGGCCACAATGGACCTGGTCGCCGAGAAAAGCTTCCAGGTCCGGAGAAGGTCCTGGTAGAAGACCGGCAGCTCCGAGAGGTCTCGCGGAAGACCTCTCGGATGAAGAAAAAGGAGCTGCCGGTCGTATCGGAGCCCTCGGAGGCGGCGGAGGAAGGTGTGCGCTAACGTGCTCCATGCCGGACTACCTGCACCATAAAGGAGCCTCTGCAGGGCCTGGAGGCGGAAGACATGGACCTGGCTACGAAGGCAGACCAGGCCCTGTCCCCCCTCCTCCAGGGGAAGACTCAAAACCCCTGCAGAGACCCAGTGCAGCCCAGGCCAGAAGAACTCCAGGGCTATCCTCTGGAGCCTGGCCAGGAGTCCCGGGGTTGGGCTCAGGGTGTTGAGCCGGTGCCAGAGCATGGACAGGACGAGCTGGTTCAGCACCAGCGCCCTCCCCCGCAGGGAGAGACACCGGAGCAGTCCCGTCCATCTCCGCAACCGCTCACGCACCCTGGCCTCCAAATCCAGCCAGTTCTCCGGCGGAGAAGGATGCGTGGCGGAAAGATAAACGCCTAGATAGAGCAGCGGACCCGCGCTCCACCGAATGGCTTGAAGCACGGGTGGGAGGGAGCCCACCTGCCAACCGTCCCCGACCACCAGGCCAGAGCTCTTGGCCCAGTTGACCCGGGCGGAGGAGGCGGTCGAATAAACGGCCTGGCAGGCCTCCACCCGCACCAGATCCTCAGGGTCCTGGACCACGAGGAGCACGTCGTCGGCGTACGCCGACAGGACCAGCCGCAGCTCCGGCTCCCGGAGCACCAACCCCGCTAACCTCCGGCGGAGGAGGCAGAGGAAGGGCTCGATCGCCAGAGCGTACAGCTGGCCCGAGAGGGGGCACCCCTGCCGCACTCCCCGCCCAAAGCTGACCGGCTCGGTCAGGGTCCAGTTGAGCCTGACCAGACACTCCGCCTCAGCGTACAGCACCTGGAGAAAGCCCACAAACTGGGGCCCGAAGCCGAATGCCCGCAGAGTGCCCAGGAGGTACCCATGGTCCATCCTGTCAAACGCCTTCTCCTGGTCCAGAGACAGGAGGGCGAACGACAGACCATCCCTACGTCCCAGCTCTAATAGGTCCCGGACCAAGTACAGGTTGTTAAAGATGCTCCGGCCCGGGACGGCGCAGGTCTGGTCGGGGTGGACCACGTCCGCCAGCACGGACCCCAGCCGCAGCGAGATGGCCTTCGCTACGACCTTATAGTCTGTGCTGAGGAGCGAGATGGGACGCCAGTTTCGTAAATCGCGGAGGTCCCCCTTCTTCGGCAACAGGGCGAGCACTGCTCGCCTGCACGAGAGAGGGAGGACCCCGCTCTGCAAGGACTCGGCCCAGACGGTGACGAGGTCTGGGCCGAGGACGTCCCAGAACACGCGGTAAAACTCCACGGTCAGCCCGTCCATGCCTGGAGATTTGTTAGTGGGCATGAGCCGGAGGGCCGCCGAGAACTCAGTCAGAGAAAGAGGCAGCTCCAGCCGGTCTCGGCCGCCCGCGCTGACCGTCGGGAGCTCGGTCCAGAGCACCCTGCAGGCCTCGGCGTCGGTCGGATCTGGGGAGAAAAGAGCGGCGTAGAAGGCCCTGGCCCTGCCACGCATCTCCTCCGGATCCGTGAGGGGGGCGCCGTCCTCCGCCAGGAGGCAGGTGACATGCTGTTTGGCCCCCCTCCGTTTCTCCAGGGCGTAGAAGAAGCGGGAGCCGCGATCCATCTCCCGAAGGAGACGGATGCGGGATCGAACAAACGCGCCCCGGGCCCGGTGGTCTTCCAGGGCCCGGAGCTCCTCCCACTTCTCCCGGTACGCCGCGCGGAGGGGTGGATCCTCAGAGCCAGAGGCCAGACGCCTCTCCAGCTCCAAAACCTCCCGCTCCAACTGCCCTAACAATGCATCCAGCCGCCGACTGGCGCCCCGGGTGTAGTTCCGGCAGAAGAGCCGCGCGCGGACCTTCCCCACATCCCACCACCGCCGCGCCGAGGGAAAGGCGCGCCGCTGCCCCCGCCAGGCCAGCCAGAACTCCCGGAAGGATGCCACGAAGCCCACGTCCTCCAGCAAACTATTATTAAAATGCCAATAGGCCGGCCCCGGCCGCTCGGAACTGAGAGAGGCCGTCACGGTCACCAGATGGTGATCTGAGAACGGGGCCGGCCGGACACTGGAGGCATGGGCCCGCGCCAGATGAAAACGGGACAGATAAATGCGGTCCAACCGGGAGTGGCGCGACCGGTCGTCCTCCACCCGGACATAGGTGAAGGTGGTGTCGTCGTCCGGGTGGTGGTCGCGCCAGACATCCACCAGGGAGTGATGGTCTACGATCTCCCTGAGGACGCCCGCGGCTGCCTGGGAAGACTCAAGCCCGGAGCGGTCCCGGTCCTCGAGGGTGGTGTTAAAGTCCCCGCCCAAGACCAGGCACTCGCGAGAATCCAGAGTGCAGAGGAAGGCCGCCGCCCGCTGATAGAAAGGCACGCGTTCCGAGCCCGCGGTCGGGGCATAGACGTTGACCAAGTTCAGAACCAGCCCCTCCACACGGGCTCGGACGTGCAGCAGGCGGCCTGGCACGACCTCGGCGACCCCCAGCACCTCAGGCCGCAGCCCCGGGGAGAACAGGGTGGCCACTCCAGCCGAATGGGCGCTGAGGTGGCTAAAATAAACCCCGTCTCCCCACTCCAGCCGCCAGCTAGCCTCGACGGCCGGAGCCGTGTGGATCTCCTGCAGGAAAATCACAGAGTACCCCCCCTCCCGAAGGAAGGAGAGCACCTGGCTCCTGCGGAAACCCACCCTACAGCCCCGGGCGTTCAACGACGCAAAGGTGGTAGCTGTCATACGGAGGGCTGGGGCAGATCCTCACGGGCGGAGGGACCATCGGCCCCCAGCGGGCCCCGCAAGATCCCGGTTTCGACTCCGAAGGTCAAAAGGGAGTCGCGGAATCTGCGGGCCCGCCGATAGGCCGCGATGTCCCGCCGACCGGACCCCCGCCCCTCCCCCAAAAGCGCCTTCACGGCCCGAAGGACGAGATGGAAGTCCCCCCAGCGCTGAAGGGCGAGCTGCACCTTACCCTGGGAACCACGGGAATCCGATAGAAAGAGGCGCAGCTCATCCCGCAGCGCGGAGGGGGAGGCAGCGGCCAAGCCGCCGCCATCCTCCGGCGGGGCCCCTGAAGGGTCCTCGCGGCCCGCGGTGACGGACAAACAAGGGGCCGAGCTCCGGCGCTGCTGCGCTGGGCAGCCCGCCCCCATCCCCGGCAAAGGAGAGAGCGGCTGAGGGAACAACCCAGCCCCAACAGTGGCAGGAAGGGGAGACACGAAAACCACCCCCTGAGGGTTGTCTGCAGACAACGGAAATGCGACAACCCCGGGGGTGGCAGTAACACCAGAGGTGGCAGAAGGAGACACCTCGGGGGCAGGATCTGGGGCAAGGGCGGGAGTAGGGGCAGGGCTCGAGGCGGGAACAGGGACTTGGGCAGGAGAGGGGACAGGATCAGGGACGGAAACGGGAACGGGTTCCCCATCTCCCGCTGCCAAGCCGCTAGACCGCGGCTCCCCTCGGCCAGGGTCTGCATCCGAGGGGACGGGGATAGCAGGGACAGGGGAAGCCACAGGGGCAGGGACGGCAGAAGGGGCAGGATCGGGGGCAGGAACCGGCCGCTCAGCAACGGCCGTCGCCCCGAGGGGCTCGGCGGCCGTGCACGAGATGGTAGTCGCGGCCGGGCTGGCAGGTAGGGCTAAGGGTTCCCCCAGGACTAAATCGGGGGCAGCAGAGTGGGGCGAGGAACCGGGAGCAGGAGAAGGGGGCGGGACTAAGCCAGCACCCGGATCGGGGCCCGCTGGCGAAGGGTCGTCCTCCCCCTGGGTAACCGGGGTCAGACCCAGGGCCTCGATCTCATCAAAAATGGAGGCGAAAGCGGTCCCGTCGGCCCCGGCGACCTCCCCGCCAGTCACGGAGACAAAGGCCGCCCCGGCATCGGCGGCGGCGGCGGGGAGCACGGACGGGGCAAGGGCCAGGAGAACCGCTACGGAAGCCTCCTCAGGTGTGGGCTCAACAAAGGGGACAGAAGTGTCCCCAGCCGCTGCCACGACATCCACGGTCTCCATGGCCGGCACCTCCTGCTGGGCACCGTCCAGGGGCGCGGAAGCAGAACTAACAACGTCGGCCCCCCGCGGCATCTTTCGGGGGGCCTGCTCTCCCTCTTCATCAGAGGGGAGGGAGAGAGCCCGCGACCTGCGGGCGCCGCGCTTCCCCCGGACGGTCACCCAGCCCCCCGAGGTGGAAGAGGAGGTGGAGGGCCGGTCAGCAGGGGCAGGGCCAGAGGGCAAGGGCGATGGCTTCGGGGCTCGGGGCGGCAGGGTCGGAGGGACAGCAGGGGTGAGGGAAACCTCCCCCTGGGGCGGGCCCTTCCCCGCAGCCGGCGGAAGCCGCCCCGCCCTCTCCTCCACATGCCCCGCCGATCCAGGGTCGGCGACGGCAAGGCCCGCCCGCCCGCCCGTCTCCGCGGCCAGAGCGGGAACCGCGGCAGAAGGAGGAGGGGCGGCGGCAGCAGCAGTGTCCGAACCGCCAGGGTTGCCGGCGATGACAGGGCTGGCACCCTCCCGGGCCCCGGGGGTCTCGGACGCCCCTCCAGGCCGGGCTAGGGGACAGTCCCTCCGGACATGCCCCGGCGCCCGGCAGAGGAAGCACCGGGCCTCCCCCGTCGAATAGTGGACCCGATAATGGACCCCCCGGTAGGGCACCAGGAAGGACCCCTCGAGTGCCACTCCGGCACCCGCCGCCGGTGGCAGCTGAAGCTGGACCTGCCGGCGGAAAGACAGGATGTGCCGGAGGGCAGGGTCCTTACAGCCCAATGAGAGAGAGCTCAGAATGGAAATGGGCTTCCCCAGGGTGGAGAGGGCCGGCAACAGGGCGGCGTTGGGGAGGTAGGGCGGGACGGAGGTCAAGAGCACCCGTACGCCCAGATCCTCCAGGGGTTCCAAGGGCACAAACACGCCTCCCACCGCCAGGCCTCGTTCCACCGCCTCCTGCGCAGCGGCCACCGACGCCAGGAAGAACACGGCCTTCCCGTACATCTTGGAGGCCGCCACGATGGCCGTAGGCCCCACCACCCTCGCCAACGCCCGCACATAGGTCTCAATGTGGGGCGAGGCAGGCACCAAATGGCAACGGACGCTATGCCTCCTAGTCAGCGAGGGGAAGGGGCCGTGGTCACCAGGGACAGGTCCAAAGGCGGCGGTCGGGGCGGACGACGGGGCGGCACGCAAAGAGGCGGCGGCCACCTGGGCGTATGCTCTGGGGGCCGGAGGTGGAGCGCCACCAGAGCTGGTGGAAGGGACGGCAGGAGAGGGAGGGGCCGCGGCCGGTGTCGGGGCCGCAGCGGGGACCGTAGCCCCGCCCGCAGGAGGTCTAGCTCCACGGGCGGGGCCCTTGCCCTTCTTCCTCCCTTGGCCCTTCCTGCCGGTGGAGGGGGCAGCCGTGGCAGCGGCGGTATCCGGGACAGGGCCAGCCGAGAGGCCGGCCACTGGGGTGGGCGGGGACAACAGGGCAGGGGCAGGGGCAGGAGCAGGGGCAGGGGCAGGGGCAGAGTCCCCCGCCATCACAACCTGCAGCCACTCCTCCCCTCTAGGCAAAAGACAAAATGAGGGAAAGGCAACCACTCCCCCCCGCTAGGCTGCAGGCTGGGGAGGAGGGTGCCAATGGAGAGGGCACACAGGAGCGAAAAGAGAGGGGTGGGGCACAGGTGCCAAAAAAGAAAGCCGGCTCCCCCGGCTACACTGGGGCGGGGGGGGAGGGACTACAACAGTAAAAGGGGGGGTGAACAGTGCAAAAGGGGGGGGCAACAAAACGGGGGCACAAGCGCGCGCGGGGGGGCGAAGGGGGGAGGGGTGCACCGGAGCAGCGGCTCGGAAACAGAATGGAATGTCCAGCCAGCTGCAGCCCAAGGACAAGGAGGGGTAGGAGGAAAAAACTCCAGCCAGCCGCAGCCCAAGGACAGGGCCGGGAACACAGCCAGCAGGCTAGGAACCAAGGGGGGGGGGAAATGGGCACCAAAAAAATAAACCGAAGGGGCTCAAAAGGAGGGGGGTAGGGTAGGGCCAACTAATACAAAGGGGGGCTACAGGGAGGGGACCCCACCAGCGAAACGTAGTTGGGGGGCAGGAGAAGTCCAGGGCTGGGGAAAAGGTGCACCCACAGCGCTCGCGAAGCGCAGGCTCTGCCGTTCACTGCTGCAAGTAAACAGTCCCGGACGATGGAAATGGCGGGGGGAGCAAACAGCCCCGCCGAGGGGCGAAAAGCAGGTCCAGATGGCACGCGGGGCGGTGGAGGGGTTGTCGGTAGCTGTCGGCGGTGGGGGTGGTGGTAGAGGGGGAGCAGATGGACGAAGGGGGGGCACCACACCCCCCCCGCACCCCCTTCAACAGTCCGCTACGGGGGACGGGACAGCAGGATCCCAAGTCGACCTCGGAGCTTCTGGCAAGCGACGGCTTCCAGTCCGAGGAATTACAAACGAGAGGCTCAGTACCGTCCACACTCCTAACGCGACTGGGGGCACCACCACCCCAGGAGCAAAGATGGCAAAGTCACTCAAAACACAGTCCTCAAACAACCCCCTCCACAATCTCCCGAACCAGGGACGCAGTCTCTTCGCACTCCGCGACGGAGGCAGTGGCTCCCACACAGGAACAGCAGCAGCAGCGAGCGGCAGTCAGCCGGCCGGGCAACCGGCCAGGCAGGCAAGCAAGCAGGCAGGTGGGCCCCCAGATGGTATCGGTGTTGGCGTTGGGGGGCCGATGCTTCTCCCTCCGGAGGCGAGGGCGAGGGGGGGGGCAGGCCGGCAAGGCCCCCCCCTCCGCACTCACTCACTCACTCACGCAGCAGCAGCGGCAGCGGCAGCAACAAGGAGAGCAGCAAGCAGCATCAGGGGAGGGCCAGGGAAGGACGGAGGGAGAAGGGAGCAGAGAGAGCTCCAGCAACCGATCCCTCCCTGTAGGGAGCCAGGGTGGCTTCCCTCCGAACCTGAGGGTAAAGTGCCTTTCTCTCAGCCTGATTGGGCAGAGCCAGCCCAAGCGCGCTCCACCCCCCAGAAGGGGAGGGGTGGAACAGGAAGTATAAAGGGCGGGGCCCTTAGCTCAGTTAGGGCAGCACCAGGGAGGAAGGCAGACACAGACTGCGGGCTGCTCCCTTCAGAGCCTGCTGCCACACCAGGGGAGGCCCTGGACCCGTGGAAACCTCACCTGGAGGACGGACTGGGGCTGCCAGGACTGCCTGCTGCCGAGTACCCAGAGGAACTGGAGGAGCCGGAGGGGGGACGGGAGCTGCCAGCAGCCGAGTACCCAGAGGAGCTGGAGGAGCCTGAGCCTGAGGGGGAGCCGGAGCTGCCAGCAGCGGAATACCCCGACGCACTCACGGGACCAGAGGGATTCGGGCGAGCAATCGGGTAGGAAGTAGCCCAGGGACAGAGCTGTACAGTGGTGAGTCTATGTAGCGGGACGACCCCGCTGACCCAGTGGTGGGACCCTCGTTCTGCCACTGTCAGGGCCCTGGGCTGGAGCGCAGTGGTGTAGGGTGGGCCTGCGCTCCCCTACCCGGCAGAGCCACGCCGGGACCTTAGCCGGCGCTCCCCTGCCTGAGGGGCGCGCTACTGACCTTTGCCGGCGCTCCCCTGCCTGAGGGGCGCGCTACTGACCTTTGCCGGCGCTCCCCTGCCTGAGGGGCGCGCTACTGACCTTTGCCGGCGCTCCCCTGCCTGAGGGGCGCGCTACTGACCTTTGCCGGCGCTCCCCTGCCTGAGGGGCGCGCTACTGACCTTTGCCGGCGCTCCCCTGCCTGAGGGGCGCGCTACTGACCTTTGCCGGCGCTCCCCTGCCTGAGGGGCGCGCTACTGACCTTTGCCGGCGCTCCCCTGCCTGAGGGGCGCGCTACTGACCTTTGCCGGCGCTCCCCTGCCTGAGGGGCGCGCTACTGACCTTTGCCGGCGCTCCCCTGCCTGAGGGGCGCGCTACTGACCTTTGCCGGCGCTCCCCTGCCTGAGGGGCGCGCTACTGACCTTTGCCGGCGCTCCCCTGCCTGAGGGGCGCGCTACTGACCTTTGCCGGCGCTCCCCTGCCTGAGGGGCGCGCTACTGACCTTTGCCGGCGCTCCCCTGCCTGAGGGGCGCGCTACTGACCTTTGCCGGCGCTCCCCTGCCTGAGGGGCGCGCTACTGACCTTTGCCGGCGCTCCCCTGCCTGAGGGGCGCGCTACTGACCTTTGCCGGCGCTCCCCTGCCTGAGGGGCGCGCTACTGACCTTTGCCGGCGCTCCCCTGCCTGAGGGGCGCGCTACTGACCTTTGCCGGCGCTCCCCTGCCTGAGGGGCGCGCTACTGACCTTTGCCGGCGCTCCCCTGCCTGAGGGGCGCGCTACTGACCTTTGCCGGCGCTCCCCTGCCTGAGGGGCGCGCTACTGACCTTTGCCGGCGCTCCCCTGCCTGAGGGGCGCGCTACTGACCTTTGCCGGCGCTCCCCTGCCTGAGGGGCGCGCTACTGACCTTTGCCGGCGCTCCCCTGCCTGAGGGGCGCGCTACTGACCTTTGCCGGCGCTCCCCTGCCTGAGGGGCGCGCTACTGACCTTTGCCGGCGCTCCCCTGCCTGAGGGGCGCGCTACTGACCTTTGCCGGCGCTCCCCTGCCTGAGGGGCGCGCTACTGACCTTTGCCGGCGCTCCCCTGCCTGAGGGGCGCGCTACTGACCTTTGCCGGCGCTCCCCTGCCTGAGGGGCGCGCTACTGACCTTTGCCGGCGCTCCCCTGCCTGAGGGGCGCGCTACTGACCTTTGCCGGCGCTCCCCTGCCTGAGGGGCGCGCTACTGACCTTTGCCGGCGCTCCCCTGCCTGAGGGGCGCGCTACTGACCTTTGCCGGCGCTCCCCTGCCTGAGGGGCGCGCTACTGACCTTTGCCGGCGCTCCCCTGCCTGAGGGGCGCGCTACTGACCTTTGCCGGCGCTCCCCTGCCTGAGGGGCGCGCTACTGACCTTTGCCGGCGCTCCCCTGCCTGAGGGGCGCGCTACTGACCTTTGCCGGCGCTCCCCTGCCTGAGGGGCGCGCTACTGACCTTTGCCGGCGCTCCCCTGCCTGAGGGGCGCGCTACTGACCTTTGCCGGCGCTCCCCTGCCTGAGGGGCGCGCTACTGACCTTTGCCGGCGCTCCCCTGCCTGAGGGGCGCGCTACTGACCTTTGCCGGCGCTCCCCTGCCTGAGGGGCGCGCTACTGACCTTTGCCGGCGCTCCCCTGCCTGAGGGGCGCGCTACTGACCTTTGCCGGCGCTCCCCTGCCTGAGGGGCGCGCTACTGACCTTTGCCGGCGCTCCCCTGCCTGAGGGGCGCGCTACTGACCTTTGCCGGCGCTCCCCTGCCTGAGGGGCGCGCTACTGACCTTTGCCGGCGCTCCCCTGCCTGAGGGGCGCGCTACTGACCTTTGCCGGCGCTCCCCTGCCTGAGGGGCGCGCTACTGACCTTTGCCGGCGCTCCCCTGCCTGAGGGGCGCGCTACTGACCTTTGCCGGCGCTCCCCTGCCTGAGGGGCGCGCTACTGACCTTTGCCGGCGCTCCCCTGCCTGAGGGGCGCGCTACTGACCTTTGCCGGCGCTCCCCTGCCTGAGGGGCGCGCTACTGACCTTTGCCGGCGCTCCCCTGCCTGAGGGGCGCGCTACTGACCTTTGCCGGCGCTCCCCTGCCTGAGGGGCGTGCTACAGACTCTGGCTGGCGGCCGCTCCGCCGCTAATTCCCCGTTGACGGAGGTGTGACCCAGGCTGGCCAGTGACCTCGTAGCTCCCCACCGCCCCCTAGCGGGTAGGTGGGCCGACGCCGATCACACTCCCACTGGCTGCGGTTCACCGCTCCTGGCCAATGGGGGCTGTGGGAAGTGGCACAGGCCAAGGGATGTGCTGGCCGCCACTTCCCGCTGCCGCCATTGGCCTGGAGCAGCAAACCATGCCCAATCGGCCAAACCTGTGGATGCGTCAGGTAAACAAACCAGCGCAACCCACCAGGGTGTTTATCCTGGCGAGCTGCGTGCCAAAGGTTGCGGATCCCTGCTCTACTCCTTGCCCTAATGAGATCGGCTGGGTAAATTATGGGTGGACCTGGCAGGATTAACCCTGAGGTGAGAAATGCAGAACATAATCCTTAGTGTTCAGATGAGACAAGGGTCCTACAAACAAGACTCCTTCACTACACAACCCTGATTCCTCCCCAGAGCCGCTCAGTTTTAATAGCTAGGTTTCAAATAGACCCTACTTTCTCTTTGCCACATTCAAATAGCCCTTAAATACTCACAGTCTCCTGGAAAGTCATCCCTCCAAGATATATTTTACTATATGCCATCATGGAAATGAACAAGTCAGATCTGGTGTCAGAAATTAAAGTGCCCACTCGTTCTATAGGGCTCATTGCACTATCTATAAGTATATGAAAGGCTCCTATCCCCATGGTACCTATAAATCAGGCCCACATGCCAGAGCATTTTCTTCAATCCATATAACAGTGAACCTGGGAGTGATATGGAACAGTTTCTAAACAAACTAGAATACAATAAATATAATTACAACTCCCATAGCATGGCATGAATAAGAGGCATTTGAGTACCTGAGTGAATTTCAGCTGCTGTCCTAATTACAGCAGTACCACTTATAGAAATACTGGAAATGCTCACCTGCTTCTGCACTTTGAACTCTGCACAGTTTTGGGGAATGCACTCAGCCCTTCAGTATCAGGCAGTAGATTACGTACATGGATAGTCTCTAGAACTTCATAAAAATTAGACTGAATCTCAAATGATGTGAGCTGAAGTTGTATATTTGAGAGTTTGCTGTAACAGCACTTGACTATGTGCATCATTGATCATATTTAATGTAACCCCACACCAGGGAAGAGTTAAGATAAAGTGTTGTTGAATATTTTGATTAATTTTGCATCTTGCCTTGTCCCTTAGCACAGAAAGCCCAGAGAAGCTGAATGATGATACAGCTCAGCAAAGTCATCCTGGTGGTTGACAAAGTAAACCCAGTACTCGTAGTGGCTGATGTTGAATTCTGCTCCTTTCTGGATTCTGTCCTCAGCAATTGCTTTTAAAGATTGCTCTTGCTTTCTAACCCCTCCCTGTAGTTCTATCACCTCTCTTTCAACATAAAGGTACCAGAGATAACATATGTAAACTCCACCGGGAATACAGTTCAAGGGTTTGTTTTTTTTCCAATATCCTCTTTCAGTACATGAAATTTCTCTCCACACAGCATGATCTGGGAAATATTTGTAATAAGTACTATGCTATCTACTACTGGGAGTTCAGAAAAAAATCTCATGTGTAAATATCAGATAAATTAGGGTTGCTTAAGCTACATTTTTGGTCTTCAGAAATTTTCACAATGCATTCCCCATGTTGGTTTTCATTTCTATTACTACATTCTTTATTCTGTTTTCCAAAATGGACAATTAATTGTTCAACACAAGTTTTCAAACTACAATCTGCTAACCTAAGAGTTCATGTAGAGTTCCTGTGGATCTGAAAGGATCAGTAGTTTTGAAATGCTGGAAAGGGAGTTCATGATTTATTCATATGTTTAAAGAGGGGTTCCTGCCTACAGGAAGTTTGAGAACAATATGCACAAGAAGCATTTGTTGGAATCTTCATAAATTCCCAGTATGATCATTCTTCTGTTTTTATGTTTTTGATAGTTACCCTGAATGTCACAAACACCCTCGCTTCTTCTCTATGAAATTTCGCAAGATCTCCTGACCCCAGAATAAAGTTCCTGTCTCTCTTGCTGTATGACCGACCCCTTCTCTTGCACACACATCAGTTTCTGATTAACAAGTTGCTGGCACCAGGCCAATTAACTCTCAAAGTTGGTAAGACAACTCCCACCTGTTCATGCTCTCTGAATGTGTGTATATATATCTCCTCAATATATGTTCCACTCTATATGCATCCAAAGAAGTGGGCTGTAGTCCACGAAAGCTTATGCTCTAATAAATTTGTTAGTCTCTAAGGTGCAACAAGTACTCCTGTTCTTTTTGCGGATACAGACTAACACGGCTGCTACTCTGAAACTAAGGTTAAAGGCCATCATAGATGATCAGCATCAAGAGAAGATTGCATCAGAGTCTCTTTACTGGCAAAATGTTCTGAAAAAGCTCATTGCCATTGTGAGAATGCTTGCTACCCAAAACCTAGCACTTTGTGGCATTTCAGATCAGTTGTATGTGCCAAACAATGGAAACTTCCTTAAAATTGTGGAGCTGATGGCTGGGTTTGATGCTGTACTCCAGGAACATCTAAGAAGAGTCACCACCCAAGAAATGTACACACACCACTACCTTGGAAAAACAATTCAAAATGAGATCATACAGTTACTGGCAACAAAAGTCAAACAGAAGATCGTGGCAGATCTGAAGTCAGCAAGATATTACTCTGCTATTCTGGACTGCACACTTGACATCAGCCATAGGGAACAAATAACTTTAATGGTGCATTTTGTAACAACAACAGAACCTAGTGAAAATGTCCCTGCAATGGTGACTGTCAGAGAGCATTTTCTAGAATGTATTGACATTGATGATATTACAGGAGCAGGTATGACAAACGTGCTTCTTAAAAAGCTGGAAGATACAGGAATTACGATAGCTGACATGAGAGGTCAGGGCTACGATAATGGTGCCAACAGGAGAGGAAAGAACAGAGGAGTGCAGACACAGATCCAAGAGTTAAACTGTCGAACCTTTTTTGTCCCATGCAGTTTTCATTCATTGAACTTGGTGGTCAGTGATGCAGCATCAGCTTCTAGTGAGGCTGCTGAATTTTTTAATGTAATTCAGAGCATCTATGTATTTTTCTCTGCATCAACTCATCGATGGCAAATTTTGAAGCAACGTCTGCAAACATCCTCTCTGACACTGAAACCACTGAGTGCCACACAATGGGAAAGTCAAGTGGAGGCAATAAAGCCTATCAAACACCAAATTGGGAAGCTAGATGATGCCATAGTTGCCATTATGGAGAATAATGCTCAGACCTTCTATGGGTCATCTCAATTATCATTTCAAAGGGTTTTTTTTTTCTCCTGCTGATGATAGCTCAGCTCAATTGATTGGCCTCTTACAGTTGGTATGGCTACTTCCACTTTTTCATGTTCTCTGTATGTATAAATATCTTCTTTCTGTGTGTTCCATTCTGTGATTAAGAAGTGGGCTGTAGCCCACGAAAGATTATGCTCAAATACATTTGTTAGTCTCTAAGGTGCCACAAGTACTCCTGTTCTTAATGCTATGACAGGAACTGTTCATGGGAGAACAGTGGCAGAGGGAAATGGAATCACCAGAAACATACATAACTTCAAATTTCTGTGTGGCTTAGTGTTGTGGCATGACATACTGTTTGAAATAAATGTTGTAAGCTAGAGACTACCCCCTTCTAGTGACAGGAAAATCAGCAGCAGGAAGTCAGGTGTAGGATTTCTTTCCAGTCCTCTACCCAGCTGATAATCTGGGTTGGCTCCTCCCCTGATCAATCAGACCTTGTGGAGATAGGGCTTTCCCTAGTCTGGGGAGTGACTGCTCCACACTGTACTATTGGCCTAACTCCCATGAGAGGCCATAGCAGCAGTTTGGGTGAAAGGTTGTCTATCACTCGAAGGCTCAGCTACAACTTGGAGTTCTAATCTGTTCTAATTCAAAAACCCTGCTTAATGTCCCAGAGAGAAAATGGGACACATTCTGTCTCCTAACAGTTGTGTTTGTAAGTATCCCAGATGGCTGATACCTGCAACTAGATCGGCCTCTTGTGCTAATTGAGCTACAAATTAACTATAAAAAGTGAGTACAAAAATCATAAAATGTCACAATAACCTAGATCAGGGGTTCTCAACCTTTTTCTCTCTGAGGCCCACTCCAATAGGCTATAAAAACTCCATGGCCCACTGTGACGCTACACCCCATGTTCTTCATAGAAATATGCTTATGATATAAATATCACATAACTACGTTATACTTGATGCAAGATGGGTCTTGTGAGATATCCTTGGAAAGGTTCTGATTTAACCAAATATGATTATCCTATTTGTATGCATGTATCATTGCTGTATCTGAAGGTAGGAATATAAACTCTGTATCAATTGCAAAATTGTTTGCATCTGGGAAATGCCCACCAGACAGTAGGCAATCAGCCTGAATGGCCCATTAGGAAGAAGAATAAGACTTTGAAGATACTAATCTCCTGCCTTCCTGGGTCAGGCCCCCATCTTGGGCTTTCAGTGTTTTTCCATTAAGAGGGGGCGAAGGGGTCAGACGGAAACAAAAGATTCCTGCCATATGTAAATTCTATTTAAGGCTGGTGAGTGAGTTAATCAAGGTTACAGGTTCTGCACTGAATCCCCACCCAGGATGACTGCTGGAAACACTTAAGACTGATCTGGGGAGAAGGATGGGGACCCAGGCTGAGAAAGATCTGAGTGACGGGTATACCTGGAGATTTAAGCTGCAAACGATGCAGTTTACCTTCAAGAAACTCTGCAACCTGCATAAAGCAACATTTAGGGTAAGAAATTGCTATTTGTAGCCAATTTCTTTAATGTATCAAGTCTAGTTTACGTGTTTTGTTTTATTTGCTGAGTAATCTGCTTTGATCTGTTTGCTATCCCTTATCACACAAATTTACCTTTTGTAGTAAATAAACTTCTTCTTTTTTGTTTGTTTCAAAACCCAGCGTGTACAATTCATGGGGGAGGGGCAAAAAGCTGTGCACTGAGCAGGGGGTGTGGAGTGTGATTGTTCTCTCTCTATACAGTGCAAGACAATATTAATTTGGGCTTACACCCCAAAGGAGGTGTGCACGTGAGGGCTGGATAAATCCCCGAGCTGAATCCTCCCACACAGGGCTGTTTTCAATCTGTGTCTGCAGCTGGGCGTGGCCTTGCCTGTGTGTGCTAGAGAAGACTTGAGGGCCTGGCACAGTAAGGACAGGGTGAGGAAGCCCAGACTGGTGGAATGGGCAGGCTCAGTGGGACCCAAGTATATCAGATGGCATCCTGGAAAAGGGGGTCTAACCCATCACACCCATCTGTGCCAATACTACTGGTTTTCTGCATATAAAAGCCAGGGCTGGCATTAGGGCCATTGCCTAGGGCCCCATGCCACAGGGTCCCCCGTGAAGCTAAGTTGCTCAGGCTTTGGCTTCAGCCCTGGATGTCAGGACTCAGGGCCCCAGGCTTCAGCCCCATGCAGTGGGGCTTTGGCTTTGTGCCCCAGGCCCCAGTGAGTCTAACACTAGCCCTGATTGGAGGACCACTTGAAACCTGTTCGCAGCCCCCCCATGAGGCCCCAGGCCCCTGGTTGAGAACCACTGATCAAGATAACAATTGTTGATAGGAAAAAATACAAAAGGGAACCAGAAAGACTAAAGTAATCAAAACAATATGGCTTACTGATATAACTCAAAGACTGTGTTAAAATCATATTTGATAAACCAGAAAATGTGGGTTCAGACATTAATGAATCAAAATTGGTGTATCAGCTATAAGTAGGGCCCTACCTAGCCCTGCCCCATGATATCTGATCTCCTGAAATCAGCTGGGCTGGGGAGGGACAGGACTTGTCCTTCCCCTGCATGGCTGTTAAGGGGAGAGATCAGACCCACCTCCACAGGCAGCACAGCAGTGAGGGTGGAGCTGAGCTCAAGACTGCCACCCCCAATGGCTCCTGATGGGGCTGAGTGCACCCAGACTCTGGGCTGCTGTCCCTGATAACTCCTGCGTGGGCGCCAGGCCACTCAGGCTCAAGGCTTCTGCCTCCCAGCCGGTTGGGGGACTCCCAGCAGCACTGAGGAGATCAGACCTATCTCCACCTCTGGGATAAGTGAGTATGGTAATCCTACAACAGCTTTAGGACCTCCCCCTCACACACACACATGATCCCCTTTGGATCAGGACCCCATATGGTTACAACACTGAAATTTCAGATGTAAACATCTGAAATCATAAAATTCACCAATTTTAAGACCCTGTGGCCATGGAATTGACCAAAGTGAAACATGAATTTGGCTAGTTATAAGGCCTAAATGGTGGACAAAATTAACGAGAGAATGGGCTATTCCAACAACTCCCTTTTTGGGTCCTTAAAGGAAGAACTTTGGGGGGAGGGGAATATGGCAGACCAGATGGAGGCTACCGGAGCAACATTTATCATTCTGGCTGCCACCCTGCTTTCTCCTAGGACCCCAGAGCTTCTTCTTAATCTAATCCTGAGAGATGTCCTGACCAGACCTGGTCAAAACCAAGGACCCGGGTGACATTCCAGAGGACCCCTCTACTAGTGCCAGCTGAATCTCAACCACAATGTGAGACAAAATGGGATTGATCTGTAACAACAGCAACACAACAGCTCCAGTCCATCTCACCAAATGCGTGTATCATGTTGCTATTCAAATTAGCTGCAGGCTTTCATCTTTGTCTCCATTTTTCTACAAATCCTAAGATTCCTTCCCTCTTTACTTCAGATGATGGTGTTAATAAAAAAACTGAACAAGTCCAAATAACAGACTTTTTAAGAAGAGTGGTAAATGAAACATACAAATCTTTAATTTTAAAAAGGAAACATAATTAAGACACTATGAGTTTAAATTTTAACCAGAGAAGCCAATGTTTTCTGTACAACTGTGCTAGATGACAGGATCATTTGTTGGTTGCATGGACTAAAACATTTGGAAGAAAGATCACCAACAGCTAATAGTGATGGGCAGAACTCAAAAAAGCCTCCATGCATATCCCAAACTTTCTGGTGTGGTGATTGGGCTAAAAATCTCCCAAGATTAAGGTTTCTAATGAGACTTCCTGGAGTTCCTGATTTGGGCCAGAGGGAAATACCGTTGCTTTCTGTTTCAGCGAGCAGGAAGTGTGTAATTCAGGATGTGCAGATGTGTACAATTTCCCTTAAAATTTCCTTTTCCAAATATCATAAAAACCTGTAGTTTGAGCTGAGTTTGAACTTATTTGCCCATCTGTTGTTACTATTTTATGATTGTATATTTTAAACCATTGTGACCAATGATAAAAAAAAGTGACTGAACTGATACATGTAATCAATTTAAGCTAAAATACTGACAAAGGACATAATGTGTGAACATTACAAATAACTGGTCAATGGATTTTGATCCTCAGATCTCAGTTAAAATTATCTGCTTGATGCTTCTTTTTATTCATCGTGAAGTACCTGTCAGAGAGAGAATAAACACTAGAAAATGAGTTTAGTACATGTCAATTTTTTTAAAACAAATATTACATACAAATCCCCTATGGATAGCACAGGAACAGAATATTGATTTCAACAGAATGGCATAAAACTCATACTGGATGGTTTTAACCTCTTTTGGAAAGTAAATGGGAACAAACTCCATCAAATGTAATTGCAGTTCCCCCTGAACTGCAGTGGTTCAACTACTTTTCATATTAAAACAATTACTTATTTTAAAGTGGAACTTAAAAGTAGCTCATAAAACCATACAGTGATTTACTACATATTACTGTAGTTTTATCAGTATCCATGGTGTAGTTATTAGCATTTGAAGGTGATGGAATTTTTGGAACAGGGATCTTGAACCTGTTTCGTTCCATGACTTCCTATCAGCTGCTTCCAGCCAGCCTTCTTCATATGTATGCATGAATTATTTGCTTCTGATCCCATAATGCTATAAAGGAGGTGTCATTTCTCACACCAGTTTACAAAAGGTGATGTGAGAACTGCCACAATAATATAGTCATCCTAATATGGGAAGAAGATCAGAAATTATGATTCTTCTTTATCAGAAGACAGGAGAACTAGAACGATGTAAGATAAAATATATTTTTCCATCAATAAATTTGATAGCATTGTTTAACTGGAGATAGAGTAGCTCGCAGTAAGCAGGTCTGATCTATGAGCAGTCACAGACCTCAATGAAACTGATGGGCATGATACTCATCTTTCATTCAGGCTAAATGAGGAAGCAGTTACATGCCCCTTTGTCTAGTGACACAATGGAAACCACTGCCTGTGGACTAGACCATAGGCAAGGCCTGGGCAAAGGCTAGAGCAATTCTGGTTGAGCGGTTTCTCTAGGGATTGACAATAGGAGGGCTGAGGATAAAATGAGGGAGGGATGGAGGGAGTGTGCGTGTGTGAATGTGTGAGTGCTCCAGAAAGCTATGGAGAGACAGCAATAGAAGTAATAGACAGCATGGCTACAACAGAAAAGATCTTTTTGGTCAGATTGGTGAATGTAAAGATAGGCTCGGAATTGTGAATAAGGAAATTGCACCCTGTTGTCTGAGCCAAGTGTTCAGGGAAACAGGACTTTGTGTCCATTCTTTACAAAGAAGGGTTGTATCATGGAAATACTTGACACCATACCATTTTTTTCCTCCCAACACAAAAAAAGGTGGAAGACCCTGAATATTGGCTAAAGGCTTAGGCTAAAAACGCAAAGTCAAAGATGACCAAAAGGAATTAAAACACCACCTAAAACAGGAATTGGAGACTTTGCAAAAGGTATCGAAGCAACAGTGGGAGGTTTACCAGAAAGGACTGAGAGATGACATGCAGTCTAAGGCCATGGCTATACTAGTAGTTATGTTGGTAAAATTTTGTCACTCAGGGGTGTGAAAAAATACCCCCTGAGCAACATAACTTTTGTCATCATAAGTGCACACATGCACAGCGCGATGTCAACAAGAGATCTCACTGAGCTGGTTTGATTACGTCGACAGGAGAGCTCTCTCCCATTGGCATAACGAGGCTAGGCGAGCGCTCTGACAGCGGTACAGCTGTATTGGTACAACTGTGCAGCTGTCAGCTTGTAAGTATAGACATGGCCTAAATCTTTCTTCAGGCAGCAGCTATAAGGTATCTGGGCAGACTGAGAAGCCCAGCTGCAACACTCCCACTCTGGACCGGCAAGGCAGATAAATGAGGTGACAAGCAAACTGACTCCCATGGATCAGAAGGTTTCAGAGGGGTAGCCGTGTTAGTCTGTATCAGTAAAAACAACGAGGAGTCCTTGTGGTACCTTAGAGACTAACAAATCTATTTGGGCATAAGCAGTTCCCGGCCAACAGGAGCTGTGGAGGCGGCGCTTGGGGAAGGGGAAGCGTGCAGAGCCCCCTGATTGCCCCTACACATAGGAGCCTGAGGGGGGACATACCGTCCGCTTCCCAGGAGCGGCACCGAGGCTCGCAGGGAGCCTGCCAGTCCCGCTGCACAGCGCCGCCAACTGGACAGTCAACAGCCTGGTCAGCGGTGCTGACCGAAGCTGCCAGAATCCCTTTTTAACCGGATGTTCTGGTCGAAAACTGGACACCTGGTCACCCTACATACAAGCAGGGGTAATGAACAGCAGTCAGGTACTGGGTGAAGAATTTTGAATATGATTGCACAGTTACTCAGGGCAGAAATGTGCATTGTCATGACAAGTCACCTGCTAGGATTGGTATTTTTGTATTTATTTCAGGCAGATGATGCTAGTAATATGTTTACAAGTTTTTTAACCAGCTGCTCAAAAGAACATGACTGTTGCTTACTGTTAGACGTACATTTTGGAGTAGGTGACCAGCCATTCTTTGTGCATGCAACTTTGACTTGCAGATTTTCAGGAAAACACATATATGAAATTTCATCACCTTCTTTGTAGGTGTTCGAATAGCTAGATAGAAATTTACCATTTTCCAAATGACCAGGAGAACACTTTTCTAAAGAAAAAAAAGATAAAGTTCAGTTAGCAAATGGAAGTCAGACATTTAACAAAGAAAAAACAAAACAAAACAAAACATCCTCTTCAAAACTAGCTATTTATTTGAAAAAAATCTTTCAAATAAGACCTTCTTGCTGCACAGTACTGTAGTACTTTATACTGAAAAGACCTTTATTTTCAAACATGAATCAAAGAGCTTGATTTTTCCACTGGCCTGAAGCTCATGATATCAACTATGCATGGGTGTAAACAATGACACAAGATGCAAGGCAGTGAAGAATCGGGTCACACGTGCCAGATTCTCAATTGGTGCAAAACAGCAAGCTCCATCATCCTCAGTGGAACTACACTGATTTACACTAGCCAAAAAATCTTGCCCAGTATGTTTCTTAAGTAGTGCTGTCTGCACAGATTCATTTACAGCAGAAGACGTTATCAATCATAGTATTCCCTCAAGGTATTTTATGTATAGGTATCACTATGATGCTCATTGAATCTGATTATTAAAACAAAAAGCATCTTTACAGAATCCAAATGATACAGGTACTGAAACACCAACATGTAGGGACATAGATATCATTGCTGTTGATTGGGTTTCTGTTCAGGCTCAGGCACTAGCTGAAAAGTTCCATTAATCCAAAATAAAAACCAAAGTCAGGTGTAATGGGATTGTTTAAATCATGCCATTGTAATGGAAATCACATCATCAGCCCAGGATAAACAAGGTGACAGGAGAGGGTCAACAACCAAAGGAAGCATCTCTTACTTTCCTTCTCCCCATGCTCAGTCACTGGAGTAGTGTGATGAAGTGTAAAGGTAACTGTGTTAAGTGCTCCAAACTAAATTCATGTTTGTTTCGTGCAGCAGATTGAAATGTATTATTCAGACAGGTTTGGATTTGAGCTCTTGTTAGGGTTGCCAATTTTGGTTGGACGTATTCCTGGAGGTTTCATCAGATGACATACTCTTCAATTAAAAATTAATCTTTAATTCCTATAGACTCCAGGGCAATTCTGGAGGGTTGGCAACCCTAGCTCTTGCTCCTGCCACATTATGAGACTTGATTTTTTTCCCTTCTCAATATTATCTACCACCATAACATGGTGCTCTTGGCCAGTGGCATTTTCCCCTTTCCTCTGAGCTCTCTGGGAGATCTACCATTTCCCACTCTTTAGTTATCATGTATCAGGTATCAAACCCTGAACCTGGTGAACTCAATGGCAGTTTTGTCATTGATCTCAGTGGAGGCAGGGTTTTCCCCCAAGGCCTTAAGGCCTCATGGTAAATTACTGTGGATCCCATTACCACTAACTCAGATTAAGCCTGGAGTTTTGCTACAGAGCAACACAAGTTGCTCCCTCCTGCCAAGGGCTAAAGATGCTGCCTCTGCAGCTCACTAAGCCCCTGACCGCCTAGGAGCAAAGAACAAGGTTCGGTACCAAAATTCTGATTCTCTGAATATTTTTAAACCTTTTTTTCCCACCCACTTCCATGAGCTGTGAATGCCAGGAAAGTGTGACTGGCAATTCAGTGTGATTGAAGTTGTGGAGTACTTGTGACTTTGCATTTTCTGTCAGGACACTGCCTATACTCGGAAAGCCTCTCACTGTGTGTACCCAGTGTCCTTCTGCTTCAGATCCTTCATTAAAAATAACTTGCCACAAGAGTCTCGGAGTCTTTTGACCTTGTACTAGAGTTGTCATCCTGTTTAATATGTTGGTCTGAATTCAACTGCAGTGTCTTTGGAAAAGTAACTGTTATTTTTTGTGCTTTGTGGAAGTCCTATGAACATTCACAGCACTATTTTATTCACAAACCCACACTTAAGGTTGTGATGAAAATATTTCCATTACAAGCATTGTTTTGACCCACTCCTCTCTTAACTTTTCATGGGAAGTAGCTTTTTCAAGGAGCAATTTTATAACTAATATAAGGGATGGTTTCCTGTTCTCCCCCCACTCCCCCACCCCCACTTTCCAAGTGTCGAAATTTTCAAACACCTAGACCGAAAAAGTGAGCCCTTTATGAAAAGTAAAAATAAATCAACATATAAATAAATAAAATCAGACCAAACACACACAAAACCCATTCATAATATTGCTGCCACTTCTAACTTGAAAATAGAATAAGCTACAAACTGAAAAATTCATACATAGGCAGATATTTATACATCCTCATGCCTACTCATTAGAATTTCAGTTTTCAAACTAAAATGTTAATTGATTGTGTTCACACCAACCAAACCACCATATCAAAAATATGATCACGGGGGGCATATAATTGTACTATCTAGTTTCTTAGCGTTTATAGTTTTAACTACTACTGAACTGCATTCTAAACTACTAGGAATGTGGGGAGAAGGGTGTGGATCATATGGGTGCATTAAATTAGTGGAGTCTGGAGCAGGTCACAGAGAGGCTTTGGTCATAGGATGTCTATTCAGCGCAGCTCCAGCATAAAAGCACATTTGGTGGCTAGTGAGCCTGCTAAGTTGGAGGGAAGCAGACCTCTCCTCCGGCAAACTTTAGCATCTTCACAGGCGGTGGAAAGGGAAGAGTAGATTGGTGTGGAAGTAGCCAAGCAGAAGGGCTGGCCCATGACTGGAGTCAGAATTAGGCCATATGCTGGGGACTGGGTTGAACTGCCAGGGCAAAGAAGAGGAGGAAGAACTTGCGTCAGGCTGTGACAACTGGTAGGGGCAACGGAACTGGGGACTTTCTGTGTACATCTACACAATGAGTGGAAGCCCACGGCAGCAAGCCTCTAAGCCTGGGTTGACAAACTCAGGTTCCTGATGCTAGCACTAGCATGCTAAAAACAGCTGTGTAGATAGTGTGACTTGAGCTGGAACTTGGGCTCTGTTGCCTTGAGGGCGTGCGGGGGCTTCAGAGCCCAAGCTCCAGATTCAGCTGTAATCTCTATACAGATATTTTTACTGTGGCAGTGCAACCTCTGCAAGCCCAAATCTCTTGCTACAAACTTGAAGGTTCTCTGCCATGGACTGTGTAGACAGACCTTTTGAGGGGCCATGAAAACAGCTGGTCAGACAATAAGACATTCACAGGTGCTCCATGAAAAATTCTGCATAATAGATGGATAAGACTCGTAGATTATAGTTTTCTTCAACTGGCATTCAACATTTTCCACTTAAAGTAGAAAGAATCTGGCTTTGTAAAAAGCTTTGTGCACTAATCTGAGAAAGCCTGGCATTAGCTAAAGACTTTCTGGACTCTTAGGATTCTCTGCCTCTCCAGCTCCGCTCCCCAACTTCTCATTACCCCAATTAGTTACCCCTCCAGCCAGAACTAGTCTCCAGCTACTCAGACTATATACATCATTTGTGTGTGTGTTTCAAAGGGTTGATAGAGAACATTTGATCTGGTAGAGTACGGGTGTGCAGGGACTGGAGGAACAAGATTTCTTTTGTTTCAGATTATAATAGCATATTCAACACTTCCCAATGCCCCTAATGGCTTTTCCCAACGCTTCGGGGGGGGGGAGGAAAGGGGGTCATGGCCCACTGGTTGAGAAATCCTGGCCTAGAAGTTGGGGCACAGAAGCTGGACTGGAGAGTGGAGAGTAAGGGGGATGCAGTTCCAGCCTCTGCTTTTCTGTGGGGCTACCGATCCTTGAAATATAGATTATAAAAGGGAGATTTTGATCATACTTGTGCTAATTCTAAAAAGAAAAGAACAGAAAAACTAATGTATGCACCCTTCTGCTATTGAGTTTGTCCCAATTTCTTAAGCTTTCACAGTTAAAGTTTAATTAATGTTTTTAGACTGAATTGTTGGTAATAAGGGTGCAAATTGGCGGTGTTAATTGCCATTGCTGGGTGCTAAGGACAGCACTGCAGTATTGTTTTAACCTTGCTTAAACAAGATGTCCAGTTGACAATTTCAAAATAGAACAGCAAAAAGGAAAGCTAAGTTAGAAAGAGAATATTGTAAGCAAGTTACCCAAAATTGCTAACTATTTCTCTGTTAGTACTGCTTCAGAATCATCTTCCAAGATGGTGGATCATCTTTCTTAGAAAATGATAATCAAAGCAAAGATATGAGTATGAACTTGTTCCCTCAGGAGACTTCAGAAGAAAAGGCAAGAATTCCCGAAATCAAGGACAAAATTAATGATGAATGAGATGACCCACTTTTTCTAACACTTGTCCATACAGAAGGTAAAATGAATAGTAGTGATAAAGAGGATGATGTTGCTGTTAGTGTTGAGCAAAATCCAGCTAAATGGCCTTCTTTGCTAATGGAAGAGTTTTGTACTACATGTATTGAGAAAGGTCTGCTCTATTTTCAGAATCGCAATGACAAAGTTATAGTTTCTGAGTGTCAGTACAAATGTGAGAGATGGTATCCTTCATCTCTTCTTTTTGAATGAAAACTACCAAATGGAGCGCATCATCAGAGACATTGGTCAAAGCATTCTAAATCAACAGGAGGAGTATTCTGTTTTATGTGAAAACTCTTTTCATTGCCTAATAATCTTAGCACCTTCATAACCCCAACTGGAAAAAAGCAGAGGAGAAAACTTGTTCTCTTGAAAACAGTGTGGAACATTGCAATGCCATAGTTGCATGGCTAGCATGTTCACAAGATAAGAATCACATTTACAGGGAGATGGTACAGCTGCATCTAACACAAACTGCTTACTGGGAAGACATTTTAAGGCATATTGTGACAGTTATTAAACTCCTTGCTGAATGTGGTTCAGCTTTTAGAGGAAGGGAGGAAGTTATTGGCTTTCCTCAGAATGGAAATTATCTACGTATTCTTGAAGCCATCATAAATTTGACCAGTTAGTAAGAGAGCATATTAAACACTATGGAAACAAAGGGAAAGGGCACCCATCCTACTTGTCGAAAACAAACTGTGATGAGTTCATTGAGCTATTGGGACATAAGGTTTTGGAATTCATTGTAACTGAAGTCAAACAGGCAAAATACTACTCTTTGATAGTAGATTCAACTCCTGATATCGCCCATGAAAATCAGTTATCTGTCATTTTATGCTACAGCTTACATGGTGCCATAAGAGAGGACTTCATTAGGTTTATACCAACTGAAAGCAAAGATGGGCAAGTCACTCTTCCAGACTATGAACAGTTTATTGGATGCAAATGACAATGCTATTGAAAACTGCAGAGATTAGGCATAAATAAAACAAGTAACATGTCTGAAAAGAATGAAGATCGTCAAGCTTATATCAAAAAAGAGTAAACCCACTAGCTGTGTACGTGCCATGCACAGCTCTTCTCTGAACTTAGCTGGAACTTGCAGTATTGATTGTTGCATGGAAGCCATAAGTGTTTCACTTTTGTTCAGAAATTGTATTTTTTCTGTGGCGTTGCTCTGGCGATGGAAACTTCTATGAAGCAATCTTATCAAAAGGAAACACGGACCTCTCCTTATCCTAAAAACCCTGTCAGATATGAGATGGTCCTGTCATGCTGAATGTTGTAAAACAATTGTAGTGAAATATGAGGGCATTCAAAGTTGTTTGAAAGAAACGATGGACAATGCCAAGGAAAATGGTGAAACTCATAGGAAAGCACAATTGTACAAGAAAGCGTGCATCCTGGAGACTGCTTTTATTAGTATCTTATGGAATGTTATACAAGAAAGGTTTGACAAAATTAGTGTACAGCTTCAAAAGCCGGATCTGAATCTTGTTGTTGCTGTTAATTTTCTGACTTCTTTGCAAGCATTTGTCACAAGCTTACAGTCTCACTTTGATGATTTTGAGGAGCAAGCAAAACAATTTGGAGGTTATGCTGATGACTCCAACAATGAAGTACACAAACATACTGTAAAGCAAAAATTTCCTGCTGGCAGAAGTGACACTGCTTTGAGGGAAAGGGAAATTCAAGATTGACTGCTTTTATGTTATCCTCCATAAATTAAGTTCTGAACTAAAAGGAAGAAGAACAGGAGTACTTGTGGTACCTTAGAGACTAACAAATTTATTAGAGCATAAGCTTTCGTGGACTACAGCCCACTTCTTCGGATGCATGTAGTCCACGAAAGCTTATGCTCTAATAAATTTGTTAGTCTCTAAGGTGCCACAAGTACTCCTGTTCTTTTTGCGGATACAGACTAACACGGCTGCTACTCTAAAAGGAAGAAGTTAATGGTACACTAATTATCCACAAGGTTTGGTTTGCTTACATTTCTTGATCAAATAAAGTGAAGTGAAGTGAAGGGGAGATGGAAACATGCACTCACACATTGTTCAATGCTTACTTGAATGATCTAGAACCTGAGTTTTTCGCCAAAACGTATCAATTTTCAGAATTTAACATAAGAACATAAGAATGGCCATACTGGGTCAGACCAAAGGTCCATCCAGCCCAGTATCCTGTCTGCCAACAGTGGCCAATGCCAGGTGCCCCAGAGGGAGTGAAACTAACAGGTAATGATCAAGTTCTCTCTCTCCTGTTTATAAGATGCTGTGACATGCAGGATAAAAGTGTTACTGGAATCATCACATTTTTGCATGACAAATATCTGAGCAATGTTTGCCCGAATATTTACATTGCATTGAGTCTGTATTTGACTATACCCATTGTCAACTGTGAAGCAGAGTGATCATTGTCTAAGCTTGCCTTAAAAAAAAGTTGTCTTCTGTCAACTATTGCAGAAACAAAGTTTAATGCTTTGGCTATTATGTCAATTGAATGGGATTTATTTTAAACACTGTCATTTCAAGATGCAATAACTGAATTTGCAACACTTAAAATTTGCAAGATGCCAATTTAAATATGCAGCATTTCATTTGACTCTTAATATTCCATATTTTTATGTTTATCTAGGTAGTTTATTCTATTCATGGTCTTTGATTTTCTTTTCATGATTATTCAGTTGATTATCATAAACAGGGTACTTTTTTGCTTTTACTAATACTGTGTTCATGCGTCTCTCTCTTCCACCTTTTGCCTGTTTTGTTTATTTAGACTGCAAGCTCTTTGAGGGAGAGACTGTTTCTTACTGTGTCAGTACAAAGTGATGGGGATCCAATCTTGGTTATGCCTCTACTCACTCCTGGAATACAACCAAATATTATTATTATTATTAATTTTCAGGAAAAGTAAAAATGATTTCTGTAGTATTTTTGTGTATAAAAAGTACTACACGCATTTGTTCATTATGATATTAATAGTTGATGCTTTTTATTTGATTAACATCATTTTATGATCTTGTGTAAGACTGAGAATTAGGCTGTTTATACACTAGCTATGTATCAAATATGTGTCTAGTTGGGGTATAGAGATCATTATTCGTATGATATTGATATACCATACGATTTCCAAAAGAGCCTACATCCCATTGTAACAATTGACTTATTAAAGTTTCTTTCATTTGTAGTTTTGTATGATTTTGAAAACAACCAGAATTTGGCTAGTCTTTGTACAAATAAGAGGGAAGGTTTTATTAGATTAAGTTATTTGATGGATGGCCTGAGACTGCAAAGTGGAATAATATAGAGGAGTCTTCAGCTGGCTACTTAGGTCAGCTTTAAATCTGCTTTGTATGGCTAGAGTGTTGCAAAGAAGACTTAGCATGTGTCAGGATCACCAGCCATAGGCCTCCATATTCAGAGCACCTGGCAGTGGCACTCCACCCTCTTTGCCACCAAAGAGCAGCCCTGAAAAAGGGGTAACATATGCACATTAAAATAGTAATCTCCAGGGCAAGCTGTAAAAGTCTTTTTCATAGATTCTAGGACTGGAAGGGACCTCGAGAGATCATCGAGTCCAGTCTCCTGCCCTCATGGCAGGACCAAATACTGGAGGACCAAATACTGTCTAGACCATCCCTGATAGACATTTATCTAACCTACTCTTAAATATCTCCCGAGATGGAGATTCCACAACCTCCCTGGGCAGTTTATTCCAGTGTTTAACCACCCTGACAGTTAGGAACTTTTTTGTCCAACCTAAACCTCCCATGCTGCAGTTTAAGCCCGTTGCTTCTTGTTCTATCCTTAGAGGCTAAGATGAATAAGTTTTCTCCCTCCTCCTTATGACACCATTTTAGATACCAGAAAACTGCTATCATGTCCTCTCTCAGTCTTAGGGTTACCATTCGTCCGGATTTACCCGGACATGTCCTCCTTTTGTGTGCTAAAAATAGCGTCCGGGGGGAATTTGTAAAGCACTCACAATGTCCGGGATTTCCCCCTCCCCCGGCAGAGCGAGCGGCTGGGAGGGCTGCAGGAAAGTCCCGGGCTGGACTCCGGAGCAGCTTCCTCCTCCCACCCCCCCCCTCCCTGCATTCTGAGCCGGCCGGCAGCTCCTCCTCCTGCAGCCCGCTCCGGCAGCCCTGTGCAGGGCCAGGGACTGGGTTTTGTGTTGTGCAGGGGAGCTCAGCCATGTGTCCGGCTGGCACAGAGCCCAACACCCTGTTCTGAGCAGCAGGGTAAGGGGGGGCAGGAGAAGGGACAGGCAGGTTCTGGAGGGGGCAGTCAAGAAACGGGAGGGGGCTTTTGGAGGGGAGTGGAGAAAGTTTTGGGCAGTCAGGGTACAGGTAGGGGGTAGGGTCCTGGGGGGCAGTTGGGGGGGGTCTTAGGAGGGGGCAGTTAGGGGACAAGGAACAGGGAGTCTTAGGTAGGGGGTGGGGTTCTGGAGGGCAGTTAGGAGCAGGGGTCCCA
>NC_048305.1:64194431-64194769 GCF_013100865.1 Trachemys scripta elegans
GGTAGGGTCCTGGGGGGCAGTTGGGGGGGGGTCTTAGGAGGGGGCAGTTAGGGGACAAGGAACAGGGAGTCTTAGGTAGGGGGTGGGGTTCTGGAGGGCAGTTAGGAGCAGGGGTCCCAGGAGGGGGCAGTCAGGGGACAAGGAGTGGGGGGTAGGGGGCTGGGAGTTCTGGGGGGGAGCTGTCAGGGGGCAGGAGTGGGGAGAGGGATCGGAGCAGTCAGGGGACAGGGAGCAGAGGGGTTTAGATGGGTTGGGAGTTCTGGGGGGGCTGTCAGGGGGCAGGAGTGTGGAGAGGGATCGGAGCAGTCAGGGGACAGGGAGCAGAGGGGTTTAGATGT